>NW_006922467.1:601514-604649 GCF_000298275.1 Orycteropus afer afer
CCATGCACTCCTGTCCCCCAAGCTATCTCTCTGTGCATACATAGCCCTTCTATTCTCCCATGATTGATCTCTCCAAGGAGTGTATCTACCTAATGTAAATGTCCAACTCATATGCCTACATTTTGTTTGGCTGGAAGCTGCAGGAGTGGCTTCAATTCTAGACCTGAAGGGCAGCATGGGGCCATAATCTCAGTGGTTCCATCAGGCTCTATCAGACCAGCAAACTTGGTCTCTCTCCTTCTCTCTCTCTCTTTTTTTTTTAAATGATTTTGTGTTTTGTTCAACGTTTTTCTCCCACTCTGTCCAAAAGGAGTAGGAGTAGGAGTAGGAGTACATAGATCCCCCTCTGAGTGGTTGATAGTGGTAGCCAGGCACCATCTTGTTCTTCTGGTCTCTTAGTCATATAGGCTGAGGATTGAATGGTGTACCAGTTGCTTGGACTAATTGTTTCCATGAGGTTTTGTTTTCTTCATTCTTCTTTGCTCTGGACGAGGAGAGACCCATTGTTGCATCTAGATGGCTGCTTGGAAGGTTTTAAGTCCCAGTTGCTCTTTGCCAAAGTAGGACGTGGAACAATGTTTTTGTGCAGTATGTTATGCCAGTTGAGCTTGATATCCCCTGTGACCATAGTCCAGAACTCACAGGTCCAACTACTTTGGGTGCCAATTCTTGTAAAAAAGACAAATCATTAGAGGTTAGCATAACATCATTATAATGAAAGAGAGAGACACCTTCAGGCTTTGCCCATCCTTGCAAGTCCTGGTCCACTAGCCTGTGGCAGAGGGTGGTGCTATGCAAATATCCCATCTGGAGGATGGCAAATTCCAGTGTTCCCCTTCCCATCCAAAGGCAAATTGATCATGGTTCTCTGAAGTAATAGAAATGCTAAAGAGGGCATTGTTGTTGTTGTTATGTGCCATCCAGTGACCCCTCCTTTGGTTTAGTAGGCAGTATCACTACGGAAGTAGATTGTCCCATCTTGCTTCCGAGGAGTGGCTGGTGGGTTTGAACTGCCAGACTTCCAGTTAGCAGTCAAATGCCTCAGGCACTACGCTACCAGAGTTCCCAAAGAGGGCATTAGCTAAGTCCAAAACAAAGTGATAAGTCCCTAAATGCTGCCCTATTGAGTTGAGTAACTGGGCTATGTAAGGCACCATCCTTGTAGTCCACTGTCATCCTCCATGATCTATCAGCCTTTCTCATTGGCCAAAACAGGCTATTGAAAGGACTGTGCAGTTGGTTAATTATGCCCACTCTGGCCACTTCCTTGATAGCAGTTATGTAATCTCCTCATGTTCTCCTGGGAGGCAGTATTGTCTGACATGGACTACTCAGGAAGAGAGCAACAGAGCTATAGGACTCCATAGCCCAACTCATAATAATCTTAACAGCCCTTACCATTAATCTAAATTCACCGATGGTAGTGGACAAGGTCAATCCTTTTAAGACATAAATTCCTAAAATGTTTTTGGGTAGTGGAGATATATAAACAATGTATTCTTGCAAAAGTAATTGCCAGATTCCTAGAGTGAGCCTCACCTTCCTTACTTTTACAATGCTCCCACCATGGCCATCTATTGTACTCAAAGGACCATGAAACCTTTTAATATTAACATGTATTAGTATGGGAGCTAGTGTAGCATAGTGCCTAAGGCATTTGACTGCTAACCAGAAGGCTGGTGATTCAAACCCACCAGGTATTCTTCAGAAGGAAGATTGGGCAATCTACTTCTGTACTGATACTGCCTTGGAAATCCAAGGAGGGGCCGCTATGAGTTGGATCTGACTCAACACCAGTGAGACGTATTAGTATGCAATATGCTCCAATGTCAACCAGAGCCAGCATTCTGTGAGTGTTTTGCAGAGACCAATAAATTATTAATTCCACACAGGGCCTCCAATCCCCCATCACCCTCTGCACCATTAGTGGCGAATCTTGGCCTGATTCGCCATCCAGTGGGACAGGGGCCTCCAAAGCTGTGGGAGCAATGAGCTGGATGGGTACCCTGTCCTGTCCCTCCTTTAAGAGATTGAATTGCCGATCAGGTCTGTAAGTACCAGAAATGCAGCAGCAAAGCTTTTGGTTGGTTGTGTGGGTGTGTATTTTCTTCCTTGGAGTGCCTGCCACTATTCAGTCTGCCCAGAGCTGCTTTCTTGCCACCTTTAATAACCCTTTCTTCTTTGGAGGGTCTTCTTTCTTAAGCCACTTCTCCATAGCTGGCACATTTTCCCTCCTCATTCTATCAATTTCATCTACATAGGCCATGGCTTGTGCAGCATGAGAAATTGTCCACCCTATGTCTGATTGCCCATGACTTGTCTGTCAGTTAGCTAGTTGTACTATGGTGGCTTGCATGTTGCTGTGAGGCTGGAGGCTATACCTCTGGTATTTCAAATTTCAGGGTCACTCATGGTGGACAGGTTTCAGTGGAACTTCCAGACACACTCGGAAGAAGGAAGGGGCCATACATTTCTCAAAGAATTGGCCAGTGAAAATTGTATTAATAGCAGTGAAACACTGTCTGATATATTACTGGAAAATGATGAATAGCCCTGAAACATTGTGTGATATAGTGCCAGAAGATGAGCCCCTCAGGATGTGTGGTGGTTATGTTTTTGTGTCAACTTGGCTAGGCCTGGTTGAGTGGCTGGTCAGCTGATGTAGTATTCCCCATGATGAAACTTGTAATCAACTCCATGGTGGAATCTACTATGAGCAGCTGAGTAGCTCCTTTGGGTATGTGGTGTGCTTCCTGTATATAAGGAGAAGCTTTGAGAAAGGTCTCTAGCCTGTGGCACGCTTGGGTCCTACATGTAGTCATGTCACTGCTCAGCAGACTGCTATGCTCTGCGGACCTTGTGACTTACAATGGACTTAAGTTAATGGCCTGCTGTCTGGTTTGGTAACATTGGGAATGTGCCCTTTTACTTGTAAACCTTGGGGCTTCTCAGCCTCAGCAGCCAGCAGCTGTCTGAGTGAAGAAATGCATCTAGCTTCAGTGGGCCGGGAGCAGGAGGCAGAGCTGGACCCCAAGGTTGAGGGGCTTTTTCCCAGCCCCTAGAGCCTGGCACTTTGAACTTGGACTTAAAGCCTCCAAATTATAAGAATAAACTCCTGTTTGTTAAGGCCATCCC
>NW_006922467.1:604989-606197 GCF_000298275.1 Orycteropus afer afer
GGCAGTCATTGCCACAAAGAATGTTTCAAGGATTGGAAGATGGTGTTATACCTGTAGCCCACAAGTTTGTTCCTTCTAGCATCTTAATGCCTGAAATACTAGGTCTAGCAGTGCGAAACAGGGATTCTGGGGCTGTCAACAGCTCATTAAGTTAGAGGTCAGATTTAGTGGAGAAGGAGAAAAGAAAAAGCAGGGTAAACAGCCAGGAAAAATAAAAATAAATGAACCTCCCCAGCCAGCGGGGGAGACAGAGAGATGGAGAAGTGGAAACCTCTTTTAACAATACTAGAGAAAGCCATGGAGGAGTAAAAAAGAAAAAAGGGACACCTGAGAAGCAATGGCAACTTCAGGGACTTATACTACCCACAACAGCAGCTTCGGAGGGTAACCATGGTAATTGAGCTGAATGAGTGGAGAACATTTCAACAAATAGAGCAGAAAACCCTGTAGTTCAGGTCACTGCTGAGTTTAGAGCAAAAAGGGGGAAGGGAAGAAATTCGCCACAGGTAGGCAGGCCCTGGGATGAGCTCACAGCACAAGGATGGGATTCAGCTCTTCCACAACAGCTTTTTAGCACAGAGTGGACCAGAGCATGGGTTTTTTATGGCTTTCCGACCCAAGTGGAAAGTAGTGACCTCCTAACCATTGGGGTCTTTGCTGATTTGTGAACCGCAAGTCTGAGAGTGACAATAAAATGTCATCATTTGTAGCTATTCCAAGCAGACTCAAAACAAAACCCTGAAACCAGCAGTAATTAAAGAAATGTGGAAAGTGAGGACTCGCTACTAGCTCCTTTTTTTTTCTTGTCTTCCTCTTTATTCCCCTTCTCACCTGCCTCACCCAATAGAAGAACCAAATTAAGCCACCACAACACCTGCTCATCTCAACTCCAAATCCTCTTCATGACAAAAGAGACCTGAATCTACATTCCCCACAGTGACTCCATCAACACAAAGAAAACTGCAGAACAACACAGTTCACCTGAATTAATAACCAAAAAAATTAAATATGTCAGTTCCACATTTGCAAAAAAAAATATTTAAACATAAAATTGAGGCAAAACAAATCAATACATAACTAACATTTAAGGACTACAACTTCAAAATGTCTAGGAAACAACAGGCAACCTCAAAAAACAAACAAACAAAAAAAAGGAAAAGTCAATAGCAATAAAACCCCATACCAAAAAAAAAAACTCATTAAACATG
>NW_006922467.1:606555-609329 GCF_000298275.1 Orycteropus afer afer
AAAAATTTCCCCCCATATCATCAAGGAAGAAAAGATATTCGTCCAAGAAGCTCAATGAACCTTATACAGGATAGATCCCAAAAGAAAGGCACCAAGACATATCATAATCAAACTCTCCAATACCAAAGACAAAAAAAGAATCTTGCATGCAGCCTGGGAAAAAAGAAATGTCAACAACAATGGGCAAGCAGTTAGGCTGAGTTCTGATTACTCAGTAGAAACCATGCAGGTAAGAAGGCAATGGGACAGCATGTATAACACACTGAAGGAAAAAAACTTCCAACCAAGAAATCTATATCCAGCTAAATTGTCCATGAAATATGAAGATGAAATCAAGACATTCTCAGACAAAGAGAAATTAAGGGATTTTGTGAAAACCAAACCAACCCTACAAGAAACGCTTAAGGAAGTCCTTCCAATAGAGAACCCACAACAGGAACAACAAATTAAAATCAGGACATGTGACATCAACATTAAAACCAAATCAGAAATAGTGGTTCAAAATAAGCTCATAAAACACTCCACAGAAAGAAACAAGGGAGTCAATCTGCACATAACACCAACAACAAAGCAAATAGAGGGAATAAAATTTCTAAGTACAAAACTTCCAAATGTAGAGGAAGACAGGACAGTGTCCTTATATAACAGACTATTCCAAAATTATAAAGACAAGATTTCAGGCCAAGGTAACCACAGAGAAAATTAACTAAGCAAATCCAGAAAGAAGGAAAACATATGGGGTGAGTAAGCACAAAACCAACAATAACAAAGAAAAGAGAGGAAACACTTGATAACAAAATGAACTCAACACAGAAAAGTATTTGGGCCAGGGAAATCTCCAACAACACGATGAAAAACACAATAGAATGACAGCAATCAATTCATACCTATGAGTAATTACACTCAGTGTGAATGAACTAAATGCACCAGTCAAGGGACAGAGAGTGGCAGATTGGATAAGAAAAAAAGAACCATCAACATACTGCCTACACGAGACCCACCTTAGACACAAAGATAAAAACAAATTAGCAGTTAAGCAGTGGAAAAAATATATATATGAAGCCAATGGTAACCAAAAAACATAGGAGTGGCAAGCAACATTAATTTCTGATAAAATAGACTTCAAAGTGAAAAAAAAATAAAAATAAGGGACTAAGAAGGACACTATATGGTGCTGAGAGGGTCAATTGACCAAGAAGACATTAACATAATAAATATCTATGCACCCAATAAAAGTGCTCCAAATACATGAAGCAAGTATTTACTGAGTTGAAAGGTAAAACAGACAACTCTACAGTAGTAGTAGCAGACTTTAACACACCATTTTCAAGGAGGGACAGAACCACGAGGAAAATACTCAACAGAGATACAGAAGAACTCAACACACAATCAACCAACTCGACCTTATAGACATATACAGAGCACTCCACCCAACAAAAGCACAATTAGCATTCTTCTCCAGTGCACATGGATCATTATCCAGAATAGATCATATGTTAGGACATTTAAAAAAAAAGCCTCAATAAATTAAAAAACATTGGATCACAATGTTATAAAATAAGAAATTAATAATATGAAGATCAAGGAAAACAACATCAAACATGGAAGTGGAATAATACACTGCTCAAAAACTATTGGGTAATGTTGTTGTTGTTGTTGTGTTCCATCAAGTTGGACCCAACTCATGCGACCCCTCCTTGGGTTTCCGAGGCAGTATCACTACGGAAGTAGATTGCCCAACCTTCCTTCTGAGGAGTGGCTGGTGGGTTTGAACCTCCAGCCGTCTGGTTAGCAGTCAAATGCCTTAGGCCCTATGCCACCAGAGCTCCTATTGGGTAATAGAAGAAATAAAGAATGAAATAATAATAATAATAAATCCTAGAAACAAATGAGAATGAAGATACAACTTACCATAACCTTTGGGACACAGTGAAAGCAGTACTCAGAGGTAAATTTATAGCAATAAATGCACACATCAGGAAAGAAACAAAATCAACACTCAAACTCAACAACTCCAACAATTAGGAAAAGAACAACAACAACAACAAAAAAAAAACCCTACAGTATCCAGACCTAAGGAAATAATAAAGATCAGAGCAGAAATAAACAAAACAGGAAAAAAAAAAAATGGAGAAAATAAACAAAACAAGAAGCTGGTACTTCAAAAAGATTAAGAAAATTGACAAACAATTAGCAAATCTAATAAAATAAAAGAAAGAGAAGATGTAATAACAAGAATAATAAATGAAAATGGTGACATCACAACAGAACCAACTGAAATTAAAAAGATACTGACAGAATATTATGAAAAAC
Organism: Orycteropus afer afer; assembly: GCF_000298275.1. NCBI lineage: Eukaryota > Metazoa > Chordata > Mammalia > Tubulidentata > Orycteropodidae > Orycteropus > Orycteropus afer. The sequence continues at coordinate 608,869 of NW_006922467.1, forward strand.
TACTCCAACAGATTTGGGAACTAGGACAGATGGATAAGTTTCTAGAAACACAAGACCTACCTAAACTATCCCAGTCAGAGACAGAATACTTGAACAGACCCATAACAAAGGAAGACATTGAGCAAGTCATAAAAAAAACTTCCCACAAGTAAAAGTCCTGGCCCTGATGGCTTCACTGAAGAATTTTACCAAACATTCAGGGAAGAGTTGACACTTATGCTATGCAAGCTATTCCAGAACATAGAAAAAGATGGAACACTTCCACACATTTTACGAAGCAAGCATAATACTGATACCAAAACCAGGGAAAGATACCACTATAAAGGAAAACTACAGACCAATATCCCTCATGAACATAGATACAAAAATCTTCAACAAAATCCTAGCCAACAGAATCCAACAAATATCAAAAAATAATACATTCTGACAGAGTGGGATTCATAGCTGCTATGCAAGGATTG
>NW_006922467.1:610818-618051 GCF_000298275.1 Orycteropus afer afer
AATATTTGCCTATGACATATCTGACAAAGAACTTATCTCCAAAAACTATAGAAAACGTCAACAGCTCAATGCCAAAAAGACAAACAATCCAATTCAAAAATGGGCAAGGGACATGAACAGATGCTTCATTAAAGATGATATGCTGGCAGCCAACAAACACATGAGGAATTGTTCATGATCATTAGCCATTAGAGAGATGTAAATCAAAACAATGATGAAATAACATCTTACCCCAGCAATAATTGCAATGTTCAACAAGACAGAAAATAACAAATGCTGATGAGGTTGTGGAGAGATTGGAATGCTCATGCACTGCTGGTGGGACTGTAAAAAGGTACAACCATTGTGGCAAATGGTATAGCATTTCCTTAAAATACTGAAAATAGAAAGAAATGCCATTTGACCCAGAAATTCCATTACTAGGACTATATCCTAAAGAGACAGGACATGAACAGATATGTGCACACCCCTGTTCATTGCAGCACAATTACTATAGCAAAGAGATGGAAACAACATAAATAGTCATAAACAGGTGAGTGGGTAACCAAATTATGGTACATTCACACAATGGAATACTATGCTACATGAAAGAACAATGAAAGATACGTGAATCACCTCATAATGTGGGTGAATCTGGAGGACATTATGCTGAGTGAAATAAGTCAATCTTAGAAGGACAAAAACTGTATGAGTCCATTACTGTAAAAAGGCAAGGAATAGTTTGCTTAGGGAAGAAAATTCACTTTGTAGGTTACTGGGAATGGGAGGGAAAAGGAGGGAAAATTTCAGACTAGTTGGGGGCCACACGTTGAGTTGGGTAAGGGGAGGGATGTTATGGAAAGAGTCTGTGACCAGCATAATAACATTGGGAAAAGGGAGTACACTGAATTGTGCACATAAGATATAGATAACAGAGGCTAATACCAGTATATCCACAATGCTGCACTACCTCTAGCACCAAACACCAGGCTACAAATAAATACATATACAACTGAGAAGATCAGATGGGGTTTGGTGAACAGGAATACACTCTAGACCAATGAGAGATTCAGCTTTGGATAATCTTGCAAGATACTAGTGATACAAAATTATTACAGAAGACAGACATGGAGCAATCCCTCATATACATCCAGGTACTTTGGGAAAGAACCATTGGATCTGCTGACTCAGAACCATGGTATTGGGGGACCATGGTTCAGAACCAGGCTCAATTGGCAAAACATAATACATAAAAATCTTGTTCCACAATGTACTTTGGTGAGTAGCAACCAGGGTCTTAAAAGATTTCGAGCAGCCATCTAAGATGTGGTTAATGGTCTCCTTTCATTGGAAGTGAAGAACAGTGAAGAAAACCAAGGGCATTTGGAAACAATCAGCCCTAGGACATGATGGACCTTGCAACCAAAAGAACTAGATGGTGCCTGGCTACCAGTGCCAACCACTTGGGAAGGTATCAAAACTGGAAATACTTGATAGAGTGGGAGGAAAAAATGTGGAACAAAATTCAAAAACACAATAATGACCAGAATTACTGGTGAGATTCCCAAGATTATGGCCCTGGGATACACTTTAGGCTTGGGATAAAACTCATCCTCAAGGGCTGCCCTCAGCCCATAGTAATAAGACTTACATGCAGAACACCCAACCCAGGGCAATGTACCCACCTACTCTACAGAGATACATTACTTGGAGCAATCAGCCATGGGCACCAGTGGGGTAGCATTCACACGGAGGCAAAGTTAGACAGACAGGAATGCATAACTAAGAAGGGCCCAGTGATGGGGAGGGTCACTGGCAAGGGAGAGGAGGAGAGTGGATAAGGGTTGGGTATGGTAATTGGGGAGTGAAACCAAATGTACATGAGCTCTTGAATATAAAACAAATTCTGCTCTGTAAATTTGCATCCAAAGCACACACGAACAAAAATATTATCATGAAAAAAAGACAATGTCATTAGAAAGACAAAAAAAGAGAATGTTTCAAGATCTATCCTGAACTACAGTGCTGTCAGTGATAGGATCCATACGCTTACAAGGAAGACCAGTTAATACTACTTTTCTGGTTACTTAGCACTGCTCTGACAGGAATATACCACAAATGGGGTGGCTTGAACAAACAAGAGTTTATTCCCTTATAGTTTGGGAGGCTAGAAGTCTGAATTCAAAGTGCCAGGCTCTAGGGGCCATGTGAAAGCCTTGGCTTCAGCTCTGCCTCTTGCTCCCAGCCCACAGAAACTAGAGGCATCTCTTAACTCAGGGAGATACTGCTTTGGCTAACAAGCCCAAGGTCGACAAATAAAAAGGCACAGTCCCAATGTTACCAAATCACACTGCAGGCCATTGATTGAAGTCCATTGAAAGTCCCAAGGTTGGCAGAGCACGGCAGGCTGCTGTACAACGACATGGCTAGAGACCATTCCCAAAGCTGTTTCTTAAATATGGAAAGCAGATCATAGCCCTAAAGCAGCTACTCAGCTGCTTGTTGTAGGTCCCACCATGGAGTTGATTGCCAGTCTCATCATGGGGAATAACTACCTACCAGCTGCCCAGCAACTCAACCAGGCCCAGCCAAGTTGACAAACAAACTTAACCACCACAACTACTATTATTCATATTTACGCATAAACCACCAAAGCCAAAGTCAAGGACACTGAAGATTTTTTATCAACTTCTGCAGTCTGAAATTGACCATGCATGCTATCAAGATATATTATTACTGGTGATTGGAATGCAAAAGTTGGAAACAAAGAACAATCACCAGTAGTTGGAAAATATAGCCTTGGTGATAGAAGTGACACTGAAGATCACATGATAGAATTTTGCAAGACTTATTGCTTGAGAAATATCGAGGGTGTTCTTCCCTTCTGGCTTATTGAATGCAAAAACATTTTTTCAACAATATAAATGGCTGCTATACATGTGAGCTTCACTAGATGGAGCACACAAGAATCAGATTAGCTACATCTTTGAAAAGAGACAATGGAGAAGTTCAATATCTTCAGCCAAAACAAGGCCAGGAGCTGATTGTGGACAAAGACCATCAATGGCTCATATGCAAGTTCAAGCTGAAGCTGAAGACAATGAAAACAAGTCATTAAAAAAGGCAAGAAAGGAAAAAAAGACCAAAATGGATGTCAGAAGAGACTCTGAAACGGGCCCTTGAATAGAGAGTAGCTAAAGCAAATGGAAGAAATGACAAGATAAAAGAGCTGAACAGATTTTGAAGAGCAGGTCGAGAAGACAAAGTCAATTATTATAATGAAATGTGCAAGGACATGAAGTTAGAAAACCAAAAGGGAAGAACACTCTTGATATTTCTCAAGCTGAAGAACTGAAGAAAAAATGCAAACCTCGAGTGGCAGTATTGAAAAATTCTATGGGCAATATATTGAATGATGCAGGAAACATCAAAAGAAGACAGAAGGAATACACTGTACCAAAAATAACTGGTCAGTGTTCATCCATTTCAGGAGGTGGCATATGATCAAGAACCAATGGTATTGAAGGAAGAAGTTGAAGTAGCGCTGAAGGAATTGGTGAAAAACAAGGCTCCAGGAATTGATGTTGAGATGTTTCAACAAATGGATGCTGCACTAGAGGCACTCACTCGTCTATGCCAAGAAATTTGAAAGACAGCTACCTGGTCAACTGACTGGAAGAGATCCATATCTGTACCCATTCCAAACAAAGGTGATCTCACAGAATGTGGAAATTATCAAAAAATATCGTTCATATCACACTCAAGTAAAATCTTGCTGAAGATAATTCAAAACTGGTTGCAGCAGTATATTGACAGAGAACTTCCAGAAATGCAAGAGGACGTGTAATGAGGGTTATCATTGCTGATGCCAGATGGATCTTGGGTGAAAGCAAAGAATGCCAGAAAGATGTTTACATGTATTTTATTGACTATGTGAAAGCATTTGATTGTGTGGATCACAACAAATTATGGATAACATTGAAAAGAATGGGAATTCCAGAACACTTAATTGTATTCATGAGGAACCTATACATAGACCAGGAGACTGTCATTCAAACAGAACAAAGATACTGTATGGTTTAAAATCAGGAAGGGAGTGCATCATGGTTGTACCCTTTCACCATATTTATTCAATGTGTATGCTGAGCAAATAATCTGAGAAGTTGGAATATATGAAGAAGGTGGCATCAGGATTGGAGGAAGACCCCTTTACAACCTGCAATATGCAGAATACATAACTTTGTTTGCTAAAAGTGAAGATGACTTCAAGCACTTACTGATGAAGATTCAATATTACAGTCTGCAGTAAAATGAAAATCCTCACAACTGGACCAATAAGCAGCATCACAATAAATGGTGAAAAAATTGAAGTTGTCCAAGATTTCATATTACTTGATTCCACAATCAACACCAATGGAAGCAGCAGTCAAGAAATCAGACAATATATTGCACCGGGCAAAGCTGCTGCAAAAGACCACTTTAAAGTTTTGAGGAACAAAGATGTGTCTTTGAAGACTAAGGTGCTCTTAACCCAAGCCATGATATTTTCGATTGCCTTATATGCATGTGAAAGCTGGACAATAAATAAGAAAGATCGAAGAAGAGATGACACTTTTGAGTTATCAAGTTGATGAAGAATACTCAAAGTACCATGGACTACCAGAAGAACTAACAAATCTGTCCTGGAAGAAGTGCAGGTGGAATGCTCCTTTGAAGCGAGGATGAGCAGACTTCATCTCACCTACTTTGGTCATGTTGTCAGAAGGGACCATTCTCTGGAGAAGGGTATCATGCTTGGTAAAGTATCCAGTCAATGAAAAAGGGAAAGGCCCTCATCGAGTTGGATTGACACAGTGGCTGCAACAATGGGCTCAGGTATAGCAAGGACTGTGAGGCTGTGAGGTTCTGTTGTACACAGGGTTGCTATGGCTCGGAGCTGGCACAACAGCAGTATAGGCAGTAAAGGGCTCTAATAGTGGCTTGTGGCAGCTTGCAGGATGGCATTGCTCATTTCCTGTGTAAATATCTCATCTTCAGGCCCCTAGAAGTCTGCCATATAGATAGCATGTTTCACTCCCAGCTCACTAAGTATTCCCTGCAGTTCCTCTAACATGCTCCATTTTGATGGGTCACAGGGTATATCTCCTTTGGTTGGCCAAGCAGCCCTACAAGCTAGCATCACCCAACTAATGAGCATGGCAATGTGAACCTGGTTCTGGGACATATGTAACCTTTGCTTGAGGGTATAATGGGAGGTAATGGAGGCCATTTCTGGTAGTTTCCTCCCTGTTAAAATCACTCCATCAGATCCAGTGTCCCACAGCCTCAATACCCAGGCAGGTACTGACTCTCCACTTCACTGCCTATATGGGACAGCTAAATCTAGGAACTCCTTGATAGTATAGTCTCATACAGCAGTGTGCCCCCTGTCCTATGGGGGTGCAGGTGGCACAGCCTCACCTCCCTGTATGCCAACCCAGTTGGTCTTTGCCTTGGTGGTGATTAGGAGCTGAGCCTCTAGATATTCTGTGACATTGACAGCATCCTTCCAACTCTCCTCTTCCTTGGAGTCTGAAGACTCCAGAGGATTCCACCTTTTGTGTCCAAGTCAACTTTTGCTGACAAGTCAGTCATGCTGGGGCTTGTTGGCTTGGCAGGGGTGCCCCACCAATTTGGTCATTCTGCACGCCAATGTTTTTATGATCTGTAATTTAGTAGCAATTGATTCCTTTGCATCAGACTGACTCAATCTGGCATCTCTTTTTAACCTTTACTCTTTCTTCACCTTTAGCATTTCATCTCTCAACCTCTGGCATTTTCTGGCTGCTGCCAATCCCTCATCTGTGACAGCGTGGACTGTATGCAACTGGGACCAGGCTACCATGATGACCAGTGCCTGATAGTCCCATTTCATTTTCTCTAACCCAGTCCTCAATAATTTCTCTAGCAGTCCCTGTGGCAATTTCAGGGTATCCTCATACTTCCAGGTGCTTCCCAATAATCCAGAAACCTAGCAAATGGTCCAAACATGCTTGCATCTGGCCATCTTGGTACTACCCCTGGCAACTTTTACTTTGCCCCCATAAGTTCTTCAGGTCTTCAGGTGAGCTTTCCAGTTGCCTGACTGGCTCACCAGTTGTTCAGGATACCAAGGCTAGCTAACACCCCTTCTTGGGTAGGTGCAAGAAGACTGAAAAACTTACCCAGAGGTGTGCTCAGAGACATAAGAAATTTATTATAGAGAAAGTGATGGCAAAGTAAGAGCAAAGAATTTACAAAATACAAGCAGGGAGGGAGGCTTACAAATGTCTGCAGACAGCGAGTGGTCCAGTGGTGGCAGGCTGAGCCAAGTCAAGTAACGGCTGAGCCCCTCCCACATTCCAGGGATAGTTATGCCTGGATTCGCAGAGCTGGAGATGGGGGCTGCGTGTCTGTTTCCAGAAGGATGGCACTGTGCTAAAGCTGAGAAGGCCTTGAACAGTGTCTTGTGGCCACCACCTGTGTTACTCTGATAAGATGCTGCCTTCAGTAGTTTAATGAATTGTAGCTATTCTACAGAAGGGTTCCACTGACCTTGAGGAAGGAGAGTGAGGGGAATTAGCACATTTCTTTCTTGACCATTTCTCTCTTGACTCCTTGTTCCCCAGATGGAGTCTGGGGAACATTTTGGGCTGTGCCCCATATACCAGGTTTATTGGTTGGATACAGACTTGTGGCACTCCCAAGACTATGGCCCCAAGTCACCCTGGAATTGAACTCACTCTTATGGCTTGACTCTTGGCCAAACAATAGACAGGTGTAGGAGCTGAACTATACCAGGGAGAGGTGCTCCTTAGAAAAATCCACTATGGCAGATCAGAAGGACAGCATTTGCACAGGGAGAATGCTAGGGAGGCAGGGATGCATACGCAAGAAGGACACAGAGAAATGGTAGCCAGAGGGAGGAAGTGGGAGGAAAGCTGTTAACACTGCAGAGAATGTAATCAGTGTCACAAAGCACAATGTATTTCAAGTGCTGAAAGTAAAACCAATCTGCTTTGTAAAATTTCACCCAAATCACAATATGAAGTTAAAAATAAAAAGGAAAGAAAGGAAACCCTATGGAGAAGTTTTACTTTGCACATAGGGGGTCGCCATGAGTCAGAATCAATTTAACAGCAGCCAACACCAACAAAAATGGCTGATGATTTTGGGTAAATGGTGTGTTTCTAGAAATCTGTCCATTTCTTCCAGATTTTCAAATTTGTTGGAGTA
>NW_006922467.1:618731-620006 GCF_000298275.1 Orycteropus afer afer
TGTGGAGTCATCTATTTGGCTTTTCAACTCTTTTAAAGTCTGATTTATGTATTTTGAGGCCTTTTCATTGGGTCCATGGATATTTATTATGGTTATATCTTCATGTTCAATTGATCCTTTAATCATTATATAATGTCTTTCCTTGTCTCGTATGGTGGTTTTGGTCTTGAAGTCAATTTGATCAGAAATTATTATTGCCACTCCTGCTCTCTTACAGTTGCCATTTGCTTGATATATCTTTTTCGAACCTTTGATTTTTAGTCTATTTTTGTCTTAATCTCTAATGTGTGTCTCTTGTAGGCAGCATATTGATGGGTTTTGTTTCCTTATCCAATCTCCAACTCTCTGTCTCTTGAGTGGTACATTTAATCCATTAATATTCAGTGTAATTATTGACAAGTATGATTTGGTTGCTGTCATTTTGGTATGTGTTTTTCATGGTGTCCCTGGTTTCTTTGTTCCATATTATTTTCTGTGCTGAGCTCATTATGTTTCTGAATCCTGTTATCATTTCCTTTGTTGCTGTTGTTTTAGTATTAGCTGAGTATTTGTGCTTGTTCTCTTTTTTATTGTGATATGAAGGTTTATCATTTTTCTTTGAGGTTACCCTATGATTTATAATTTTCTCCCCAAGTTTAGAACAGTCCATTCTGTCTTTCAACTCTCTTACCTTCCACACCAGTTAGAAGTTCTATAATTACACAGTCTTTTCCCTCTTTTTCTTTGTAGTTGTCCTCACTTGCCAATTGATGTCTCTGCTTCCCTGTTTACAGTCTTGTAAGCTCATTTTACTTTGGATATGTCCATAGCTGTAGTTTCTGGGGTGTGTCATCTTGTGTATTAATGGTCGGTTGTTATTTGCTATTTCTGCTTCTCTGATCAAAGTACTCCCTTTAGCATCTCTTATAAGGTTGGTCTGGTTTTTTTAAAACAATTCCCTTAGTTTCTGCTTATCTGGAAATCTCCTAATTTCACCATCATATTTGAGGGACAATTTTATCAGATATATAATTCTTTGTTGAAAATTTTTCCCTATCAGTGTTTTTTATATACCATCCCATTGCCTTCTTGCTTGCATGGTCTCTGCTAAGAAATCAGAGCTTATTCTTACTGGCTGACATTTGTAAATAACTTTTTTTATTTCCTGTGCTGCTCTTGGGATTCTGTCTTTGTCCTTGGTTTTGGTGAGTTTGATGATAATATGTCTTGGTGATTTTCTTTTGAGATCTATCCTGTTTGGGGTTCATTGGACTTCCTGAATGGATATATTCTCCT
>NW_006922467.1:621316-622197 GCF_000298275.1 Orycteropus afer afer
TGCTGGTTACGTGTTGATTTGTTTTGTCTTGGTTTTATGGTTTAATATTTTGAAAAGGTGAAGCTGGTGTATTTTATTTCATTATTGATTCAGGTGTGTTGGTTCGCTCTGCTTTTTTCTTTGTGATGGTGGAATCACTGTGTGGAGTGTGGATATGTGTTTCTGTTTGTTGTAAAGAGGGTTTAGAGTTCGAAGTGGGAGGTTTTATGGTAATGGGCTGAATATGGTTTCTTCTATTGAATGAGTGAAGTTATTGGTGGAGAAGGTGGGAGCAGAAGAAGGAAAGCTTGGTGTTGCTAGCATCAGTGTCTATGGCTTTGAGCAGCTATTATTGATGATGTATTTATTTACAAGACCGTGGCTCGACCTCAGGAAAGATTCCTATTATTAGTGCATTGTAACTTTCCACCAGGTTCAGGCACACTCAAAGACCCCACTTCCAAGGCCCCACAGTGCCAAAGAATGGCTCCAAGGCAAAATTCCAGGGACCGCACTCAGCCACGTTTTCTTCACTCTCCCTGCCCCATCTGCTCTCTGTGCTGATGCAATCCCGCCAGACTGCTAATGGCTGCCTCTGGAGTTTATGATACCGCCCACCTGCGGTGCCAAAGATGTGTGCTTTCAGCTGTGCTGGACTCGGGGGAGTACCTGCTAGTGACCTGCGGTCCCAATATCCGTGACAAAGATGAGCACAATATCTCCCAGTCTGACCCAAGCTCACTGTGTGACCCGCTGGGAGGGAAGAGAGCTCAACTTTGTGAGTTCTCCACTTGAATCTCAGTGGTGGTGCCCATGCCCACCTGCACCCAGATGACCCAAATTACCGACAAAATCAGCTGCTGGAGGCAGGTCCCTGCCGCTGCCCGCTGGAATATTGGAGT
>NW_006922467.1:623875-624599 GCF_000298275.1 Orycteropus afer afer
CCCATCCCTGGTAACAAAGTTTCCTTCCATATATAAACCTTTCTTTGACTTTTTACAATAATGAACTAATACTATATTTGTCCATCTGTGATCGACGTATTTCACTTACCATAATGCCCTCCAAGTTCATCCATGTTATGTGGTGTTTTCCAGATTCTACATTATTCTTTAGTGTTGCATAGCATTCCATTATGTGTATGTACCAAAAGTTAGTTATCTATTCTTCCATTGATGGGCACCTAAGTTGCTTCCATCTTTTTGCTATTGTAAATAGTGCTGCAATGAACATGGGCATGTATATATCTGTTCTTGTCCTAGCTCTCACTTCATTAGGATGTATACTTAGTAATTGGATTACTGGGTCAAATGATATTTCTAATTCCAGCTTTGCAAGGAATCAGCATACTGCTTTCCACAGTGGTTATATCATTTGACAGCCCCACCAGAAGTTTATGAGAATCCCAATGTCTGTTATTATCTGTCTTGTTGAACTTTGCAATTAGTGCTGGGGTGAGATGGTATCTCATTGTAGTTCTGATTTGCATCTCTCTGATGGCTAATTATTGTGAACATTTTTTCATGTATTTGCTGGCCACCTGAATATCCTCTTTGGTGAAGTGTCTATTCATGTTTTCTGTCCATTTTTAATTGGATTGTTAATTTTTTTTGTTATTGAGGTGTTGGAGTTTTCTATAAATTTTAAAGCTAAGTCCCTTGTCAGATA
>NW_006922467.1:626431-627997 GCF_000298275.1 Orycteropus afer afer
TTTTCAGCAATGTCTTTGCTGGTGTAGACTAATGCAAATGATTTTTGGATGTTGATCTTGTATTCTGACACTATGTTAAATCTCTCAATTAGTTCCAGTAGATTTTTTTTTTTTTCTGAGTCTCTTGGGTTTTCTATGTATAGGACCATATTATCAGCAAATAGGGATAGTTTGACTTCTTGCTTACCAATTAGGATGTCTTTGATTTCCCTTTCTTGCCATATTGCCCTGGCTAGGACTTCCAATACATTGTTGAATAGAAGTTGTGATAGAAGGCATCCTTGTCTGGTTTTTGTTCGCAAGGGGAATGGTTTCAATGTCTCTCCATTGAGAGTAATGTTGCCTGTTTGTTTTGCATATATGTCCTTTATTATGTTCAGGAATTTCCCTTCTATTCTGATTTTTCTGAGAGATTTTATCAGGAAAGGGTGTTGAATTTCATCAAATGCTTTTTCTCCATTGATTGATATGATCATGTGGCCTTTTCCTTTGTTTTATTTATGTGAAGGATGATGCTGATTACTTTTCTAATGTTGAACCATCCTTGCATACCTGGTATGAACCCCACTTGGTCATAATGCATCAGTTTTTTAATATGTTGTTGAAGTCTATTGGCTAGTATTTTGTTGGAGATTTTTGCATCTATATTCATGATGGATATTGGTCTGTAGTTTTCCTTTTGAGTGATGTCTTTTCCTGATTTTGATGTCAAGGTTATGCTTGCTTCATAAAATGAATTTGGGAAGATTCCATCCTTTTCCATGTTCTGGAATAATTTGAAGAAGATTGGTGTCACTTCTTTTCTGAACATTCAGTAGAATTCACCAGTGAAACCATCTGGGACAGGGCTTTGTTTTGTTGGTAATAGTTTTATGAATTGTTCAATTTCTACTTTTGTTATGGGTCTGTTTAAATATTCCACCTCAGCCTCTGTTAATTTAGGTAAGTTGTATGTTTCTAGAAATCTACCCATTTCTTTTAGATTTTCAAATTTGTTGGAATATAGTTCTTCATAGTATCCTGATATTATCCTTTTAATTTCTGTTGGTTCTGTTGTGGTGTCTCCTAATTCATTTCTTATTTGTGTTATTTGTATTTTCTCCCTCTTTTCATTTGTTAAATTTGCCAGTAGTTTGTCAATTTTATTAATCTTTTCAAAGAACCCACTTCTAGGCTTGTTGATTTTTTCCTATTGTCTTTCTATTTTCTGTTTCATTGATTTCTGCTCAAATCTTTATTTCTTTTCCTATGGTGACTGTAGGGGTTTTTTTTTCTGCTTTTTTTTTCCTAATTGTTGCAGATGTTGGGTTAAAGTATTGATTTTGGCTCTTTCTTCTTTTTTAATGTGTGCATTTATTGCTATAAATTAACCTCTGATCACTGCTTTTACTGTGTCACAAAGATTTTGGTATGTTGTGTTTTCATTCTCATTTGATTCAGGGATTTTTTAAATTTCCTTTTTCATTTTTTCTCTTAATTGTTTTCAAGGAGGGTGTTATTCAGTTTCCATGTGTTTACTCTTTTTCCATTGATCTTCCTATTATTGATTTCTAATTTTACAGCATT
>NW_006922467.1:628242-629032 GCF_000298275.1 Orycteropus afer afer
AAACAAACAAACAAACAAACAAAAAACAAACTCACTGATGTGGAGTTGGATCCGACTCATAGAAACTCCTCCTTGGGTTTCTGAAGCAGTATCACTATGGAAATAGATAGCCCAACCTTCCTTCCAAGGAGTGGATGGTGGATTTGAACTGCTAGCCTTTCAGTTAGCAATACCATGCCTTAGGCGCTAGGCCACCAGAGCTCCTTTTGTGATAAAAAGTGGCGTATTAATATCTCCTACTATGACTGTGGAGTCATCTATTTGTTTTTCACTTCTGTTAGAGTCTGGTTTACATATTTTGGGGCTCTTTCATTAGGTGCATGTATAGTTATTATTGTTATGTCCTATTGTTTAATCAGTCTGTTAATCATTGTATAATGTCCTTGTCTCTTATGGTGGTTTTTGTCTTAAAGTCAATTTTATCAGAAATTAATATTGCCATTTCTGCTCTTTTTAATTGTCATTTGCTTGAGATATCATTTTCCAGTCTTTGAATTTTAGTCTATTTCTGTCTTTGTCTCTAAGGTGTGTATCTTGTAGACAGCATATTGATGGGTTATGTTTTCTTATCCAGTCTGCAACTCTACATCTCTTGAGTGGTACATTTAATCCATTGACATTCAGTGTAATTATTGACAACTATGAATATGTTGCTGTCATTTTGTTAGGTGCTTTTTAGTGTAGCTGATTTCTTTGTTCCACAAAATTTTCTGTGCTGAGCTCATTTTGTTTATGAATCATGTTATGACTTCCTTTGTTGTTATTGTTTTAGTATTCAGTAAATAATTGT
>NW_006922467.1:629536-631430 GCF_000298275.1 Orycteropus afer afer
TCCTAATTTCACCATCATATTTGAGGGACATTTTTGCTGGTGTTATAATTCTTGGTTGGAAACTTTTTTCTTTCAGGGTTTTATATATACCTTCCCATTGTCTTCTCGTCTGCATGGTAGCTGCCAAGAAATCCAAGCTTAATCTTATTGGTTGTCCCCTGTAATTAACTTTTTGTTTTTCTTGTGCTCCTTTCAGGATTATTCCTTTGTCTTTGTTTTGGTGAGTCTGAAGATGGTATATCTTGGTGATTTTCTTTTGGGCCTTATCCTGTTTGAGGTTTGTTGGACTTCTTGAATGGATATATTGTCATCTTTTATCATATCAGGGAAGTTCTCTTCCAACAAATCTTGGACAAGTTTCTCAGTGGTTTTATTTTTCTCTTCCTGTTATGGAATTCTGGTTACACATAGGTTATCCCTTTTGATGTAATTATTGGCAATTATAAATCGATCCCTTTCCAATAAAGTATTGAGGTACTTCAATGTCACTCCTTCTGTCTTCCATTGATTCAGTTATACTTTTTTGCCCTTTCAATGTGTTATATATTTCAGAAAATTTAGTATTAATCTTCTGGATTTCTGTCTGTAGAATTTGTTTCATTTCAAATTTTTCCTTTATTTTGTCCTTTTGTTCTTATATTGTCTTTTGAAATTGTTCTACTGTTTTCTCTGTGTTTTCCTTAATTTTGTCAGAGTTTTCCTTGATCCGTCTCTCAATCTGTTGATGGTACCTAAATATAATTCTTTTGAATTCCTTATCAGTGAGTTCAAATGCTGCTTCTTCCTCAGAGAAGTGTTGCCTTGTTTCTCCTTTTTATCTTACTTCTTGTGTGGACTGTGATGGTTTGTTATCTCCAAGACATTGTGACATTTTTGTGTTTATATTTAATTGGTGATTGACTGTTGTAGTGACTTGCTCATGATTTTTGTTTTCTTTGATTTTTTTGTATGTTATCTATGTAAGCAGAGTACTGTGATCCTCTATTTCCTAGTTGGCAACATTTATACACTAACCACCTGTCTCCTTTCCCATTGTCAGCCCCTTGTATGTCCTTGCCATCCTTGGCAAATGGAGCCTATTCTTAGGTCCCTGGAATCTGAATGAGAATGCTGTCACTTTGAATATCCAAAATGGCCACCACTTGTACATGTTCAAAATGGCTGCACCTTTAGTCACTTTAAATATCCAAAATGGCCACTATTTGTAAGCAATCAAAATGGCTGCACACTCCGGACAGCCAAAAATCCACAGCTCAGTTTACCTCCTTCCTTGCTGTTTCCCTTCCCAGTCATAGGTAACCAGCACAGTTGTCCCTGCAGCCCTTGGTGACCAGGGCTGATCATTAGGTCAATTCACAGGGCCAACAGCACTTGGAAATACTCAGACTTGCTCCCGTCAGAATAACTGACAGTCTGCAGCTCTATCCATCTCCATACTCACTGTTTTCATTCACATTTTTCCACTAGTTGGTTCCTAATCCACTTCTGTATACTTCCTTTCAAAGCCCAGGGCTCCAAGACGGTCTTCTGTATCTCTGTCAATTAGTTTCTGTTTTCTTTGTTGAAGAGGGTCTGTGTAGGTTGTGTGCCTATTCTGCCATCTTACTGGAAGTTTCCTTCCATATTCTTTTTTCTTTCTTTGTGTGTGATTTGGGTAAAAGTTTACAGAGCAAATTCACTTTCCATACAGCAGTTCACACACACGATGTCTCATGACATTGACTACAATTTACCCCAATGCAACAGCTCCCCTCCCACTTCCTGCTGATAGTTACCTCTTCCCTGTGTCCATCCCTCCACGCACTTCTGCACCCTGAACTGTCTCCCTGTGCATAAACAGCCCTTCTTTCTCTCATGATTGTTCTCTCCAAGGAGTGTATCTACCTCAGGTAAA
>NW_006922467.1:635145-636836 GCF_000298275.1 Orycteropus afer afer
AGTTATCACTACGGAAGTAGGATTGCCCAACCTTCCTTCCGAGGAGTGGCTGGTGGGTTTGAACGCCAGCCGTCTGGTTAGCAGGCAAGTGTCTTAGTGATAATTAAGGTGTGTGTCAACTTGACTGGGCCATGCTTCTAAGTGGTTTAACAGTTATGATGTCAGATGTAATGCCATTCCCTCCATGATGAGCTCTGCTATGAGCAACAAATCTCATGAAAGGGAGTTTCCTTTGCAGTGTGGTCTTCTTCCAATATAAATAGAAAAAGCTGTGGCAAAGCTTTCTGGCTTTTTGCTCAATCTGGATCCTGCATCTGACTCATCATCCTGTGATCTCCAGTTCTTGGACTTAAACCAGTGGCCTGTTATATTGCTTACTGATCTTGGGTTTTTTGCCCTTACAGCCTGGGAGCCAACAGCCAGTCATCTTACCTTCTGATCTTGGATTAATCATCCTCCAAAGACAATGCTGTATTGCCTGCTGATCTCAGGGCCTTCAGTGCCTTCAGCTACTTGAGTCAGAACCCTGCAGTTTGACACCTCACCCACAGATTTGAGACTTTTCAGCCTCTACAACTTCATGTGCTTTTTCTTTGAGATAAATTTCTCTCTCTCTCTCTCTCTCTCTCTCTCTCTCTCTGTCTCTCTCTCCTCCCCACAAGCTTCATTTGTTTTGTTTCTCTAGAGAACCCAGCCTAGACAATGATGAAGGCAAAGGAAGTCAATGGGCAATATACAAGAGTAAACGGCAACAACAGTAAATACTATTATATACATAATGTTGCAATAACAGTATAACAAACAATAATTTATGAGTGGATACATAGGTAGATATGTACAGTACAACACTGGACAGTTGTGCGATTGTATATGGGAATACACCCACTAACACATATAGGTTTGGCAGAGGATATTTCTACATATGTATGTGTATGTGCTGCAAATATATCCAGGTATATAGTAAAGCATATGGAAGGCAAAGATTTGCAACCTTCTTAAACTTAATCAAACAGTTTGAAGGTTGGGGGTATCAGTAGTCATACCAGATTTGGGTTGCTGTAGTTTTCCATGAATTTTAATGACAAGCCATGGTAGTACTAAGAGGGACTGAGTCACTGAGTTGGAGTTCTTAGGACAATAAATTAGGGGGACATCTAGGTCAAAGGCATAACATAATCTATAAAGACAATATTCTACTTCCTACTTTGATTAAATCTTAAAAGCTCGTGAATGGCTATATAAGATAAAACTATTGGTCTCTTTCCATCCAGAGTAAAGGAGAGTGAAGAAAATCAAAGATTCAAGGACTAAGTAGATCACATGAATGATAGCTTCGACTAGCCTGAGACCAGAAGAACTAAATTGTGCCCAATTTCCACTACCAATTTTTCTGAACAAAATTGCAATAGAAGATCCTGGACAGAGTGGGAGAAAATTGTAGAACAAAATTTAAAATCATAACAAAGATCAGACTTACTGGTGTCATAGAGACTAGTAGAAAATCCCTGAGATTATGGATCTTAGACATTCTTCAAACTTGGAACTGAACACATTCCCAGAGACCACCTTCCATCCAAACAATAGACAGGCCTATAAAAATAGTGGCTAAGGCACTTGACTGCTAACCAGAAGGCTGGTGGTTCAAACCCACCAGCCACTCCTCGGAAGGAAGGTTGGGCAATCCTACTTCC
>NW_006922467.1:638601-640135 GCF_000298275.1 Orycteropus afer afer
TTCAGTGAAAATTTGCATAGTAAATTAGATTCCCATTTAATAATTTGCACATAGTGCCACTACTAGGAGCTCTGGTAGCATAATGCCTAAGACACTTGACTGCTAACCATAAAGCTTGCAGTTCAAACCCACCAGCCACTCCTTGGAAGGAAGGTTGGGCAATCTACTTCCATAGTGATACCACCTCAGAAACCCAAGGAGAGGTTGCTATGAATCGGGACCAACTCAATGGCACATAACAACAACAACAACAAGTGCCATTGGTTACATTTTACACAGGTCAGTGACCACTGGTTACATTTTACACAGTGTGTCAACTTTCTCATTATTTCTGTTCTGGTTGTTCTGCTTCCAGTAATCTCTTTTCCATGCCCCTTTGCCCTCTCATCTGTACTTGAGAGGAAGTGTTGACCATTTGGTCTCATATATACTAATTTTTTAAAGAACACAGTACCCACAAGAGGTGTTATTTCTCCTCAGAAACTTTTGAGGCCAGAAGACAATTGAATGACATATTTAAATAAGCAGTATTTTATCTCTATTTTATGAGCTAATCTGTTATTTAGCTAAAAGATTACCTCATGGAATAGTTATGGTTCACAGCTTAAAAGGTATTTTAGGGCAAAAGTCTCAGGGAGTCCTCCAATGTCAACATCCAGAAAGTCTGGATGTTTTAAGAACTTGAGTTGGGTTCCAGTATTTACTCCCATTGTATCAAGATCCATCTTTTATGTTTCTGATCAGAACAGTAGGTATTGGCAGGTGGGCACCATTTAGTTCTTCTGGTCTCATGGTAGACAGAGTCGTGGTTTGTGCAGACTATTAGTCCTGTGGACTGTTTTATTCCCTGAGTCTTTGTTTTCTTTCATTCTGCTTTTCTCTGGATGTGTAGAGATCAATAATTGTATCTTGTATGACCACTTGCAAGCTTTTAAGACCCCAGGCACTTCTCATCAAACTAAGATTATACAAGATAAACTTTACTAACTATATTATGCCAAGTGACTGAGTTGTCCCATGAGACTATGGTCGGAGCTTTAAGACCCCATGAACTAATCACAATGAAGACTAAGGTAAGCCTGACTCAAGCCATGGGCTTTCCAATCGCATCATATGCATTCAAAAGATGGACAATGCATAAGGAAGACTGAAGGAGAATTGATGCCTTTGAATTATGTTATTGGTGAAGAATATTGACTATACCATGGACTGCCAGAAGAACAAACAAATCTATCTTGGAAAAAGCACAGTGTGAATGCTCCCTATAGTGAAGATGACAAGACTTCATCTCTTATACTTTGATCATGTTATCAGGAGGGACCAGTCCCTGGAGAAGGATATCATTCTTGGTAAAGTGAAGGATCATTGAAAAGGAGGAAGACCCGCAATGAGATGGATTGACACAGTGACTGCAACAATGGGCTCAAAGATAGCAACAATTGTGAGTGTGGCACAGGACCAGACAAAGTTTTGTTCTGTTGTACATAGGGTTGCTATGAGTCAGAAATGACTAGATGGCACCTACTAACGAAAA
>NW_006922467.1:640940-641611 GCF_000298275.1 Orycteropus afer afer
ATATGTCTGTTCTTGTCATGGTTCTCACTTCTTTAGGATGTATACCTAGTAATGGAATGGCTGGGTCAAATGGTATTTCTAGTTCCAACTTTTTCTGGAATCACCATACTGCTTTCCACAGTGGATGTATCATTTTACAGTCCCACTAGCAGTGTATGAGATTTCCAATCTCTTCACATCCTCGCCAGCATTTGTTATTCTTTGTCTTGTTGAAATTTGCTACAACTGCTGGAGCAAGATGGTATCTCATTGTTGTTTTGATTTGCATTTCTCTAATGGCTAATGACCGTGAGCATTTCCTCACATGTTTTGTGGCCACTTGAATATCCTCCTTGGTGAAGTATTTATTCATGTCTTCTGCCCATTTTTTAATTAGATTATTATTTTTTATTGAGGTTTTGGAGTATTTTTATAAATTCTAGAGATAAGTCCCTTGTCAGATATGTCATTGCCAAATATTTTTTTTCCTAATCTGTAGTTTCTCTTTTGACTCTTTTTTGAGAAGTTTTTGAAAACACATAAAAATTTAATTTTTAAAAGACCCCATTCATCTAGTTTCTCTTCTGTTGTTTATGCATTTTGAGTTATGCTTCATAGTCTATTTATGCCATATATTGTTGTTGTTGTTATGTGCCGTTGAGTCAGCCCCAACTCATAGCGACCCCTCCTTG
>NW_006922467.1:641711-642195 GCF_000298275.1 Orycteropus afer afer
GAATAAGAAACGAAATGGGTGACATCACAACAGAACAAGCTGAAATAAAAAGGATAATATCAGAAAGCTATGAAGAACTGTACTCCAATAAATTTGAAAATCTGGAGGAAATGGACAGTTTTCTAGAAACACACTTCTTACATAAACTAACACAGATTGATTTAGAAAAGTTGAACAGGCCCATCACAAAAGAAGAAATTGAATAGGTCATCAAAAAATTACCAACTAAAAAAATCCTGGCCCAGACGGTTTGACTGGAGAACTCTACAAAACATTCAGAGAAGAACTGATTCCAATCTTACTCAAACTATTCCAAAACATAGAAAAGGATGGAATTCTCTCTAACTCATGTTATGAAGCAAACATAACCTTGATACCAAAACCAGGCAAAGACATCATTCAAAAGTAGAACTACAGACCAATAACCCTCATGGAATATAGATGCAAAAATCTTCAACAAAATCCTAGCCAATAGACTCCAACA
>NW_006922467.1:643038-644671 GCF_000298275.1 Orycteropus afer afer
TTTGGTTGTTGATCTTGTATTCTGCCACAATGCTAAATCTCTCAATCAGTTCCAGTAGATTTTGACTGAGTTCCTTGGGTTTTCTAGGTATAGGGTCATATCATCAGGAAATAGGGATAGTTTGACTTCTTTACCAATTTGGATGCATTTGACTTCCCTTTCTTGCCTTATGGCCCTGGCTAGGACTTCCAGTACAATGTTGAAAAGAAGTGGTGATAGAGGGTGTCCTTGTCTGGTTCCTGTTTGCAAGAGGAATAGTTTCAGTCTCTCTCCATTGAGAATATGTTGGCTGTTGGTTTTGCATAAATGTCCATTATTATGTTGAGGAATGTCCATTCTATTCCTATTTTGCTGAGAGTTTTGATCAGGAATGGGTGTTGAATTTTATCAAAAGCATTTTTTTTTTTTGCATCAATTGATATGATCATGTGGTTCTTCTCCTTTGTTTTATTTATGACGTGGATGACATTGATTGTTTTTCTAATGTTGAAACATCCTTGCAAACTTGATATGAACCCCACTTGGTCATAATGAATGAATTTCTTAATATGTTGTTGGAGTCTATTGGCTAGGATTTTGTTGATGTTTTTTGCATCTATATTCATGAGAGATATAGGTCTGTAGTTTTCTTTTTGAGTGATGATTTTGCCTGGTTTTGGTATGTAGGTTATGCTTGCTTCATAAAATGTGTTAGGGAGGATTCCATCCTTTTCTATGTTTTGGAATAGTTAGAGTAGAATTGGTGTCTGTTCTTCTGTGAATGTTTGGTAGAATTCTCCAGTGAAACCATCTGGGCCAGGATTTTTTTGTTGGAATTTTTTTTTATGACTTCCTCAATTTCTTCTTTTGATATGGATCTGTTCAACTTTTCCACACCAGTCTCTGTTAGTTTAGGTAAATGGTGTGTTTCTAGAAATGTGTCCATTTCTTCCAGATTTTCAAATTTGTTGGAGTATAGTTCTTCATAGTATCCTGATATTATCCTTTTTATTTCAGTTTGTTCTGTTGTGATATCACCCATTTCGTTTCTTATTCATGTTATTTGTGTTCTCTCCCTCTTTTCCTTTTTTAAAATTCCCAGTAGTTTGTCAATTTTATTAATCTTTTCAAAAACCAGCTTCTGGTCCTGTTGATTTGTTCTATTGCCCTTCTATTATCTGTTTCATTGATTTCTGATCAAATCTTTATTATTTCCTTTCTTCTGCTGACTGTGGGCTTTTCTTGCTGTTCTTTTTCTGATTTTTGGACATTTTGGTTTAAAGTGTTGATTTTGGCTCTTCTTTTTTGATGTATACATTTAGTGCTATAAATTGGCCTCTGATCACTGCTTTTGCTGTGTCCCAAAGATTTTTTTATGTTGTGTTTTCATTCTCGTTTGATTCAAGGAATTTTTTTCATTTCAATTTTTAATTCTTCTCTTACCCAGTCTTTCTTAAGGAGGGTCGTGTTCTGTTTCCATGTGTTTGCTCTTTTTCCATTGATCTTACTATTGTTGATTTCTAGTTTGAAAGCATTATGATCTGAGAAGATGCTTTGCAGCATTTCAATGTTTTTTTAAATTTATAAAGGCTTGCTTTATGGTCTAACATATGTTCTATCATGTAAAATATTCCATGTGCACTGGAAAAGAATG
>NW_006922467.1:644771-646099 GCF_000298275.1 Orycteropus afer afer
TTGGTGGATTGTATTGTTTAGCTCTTCTGCGTCTTTGTTGCATTTCTTTCCAGTTGTTCTGTCTTTCATTGAAAGTGGTATATTAAAGTCTCCCACTATGACTGTGGAATCATCTATTTGCCTTTTCCATGCTTTTAAAGTCTGATTTATGTATTTTTGGGCTCTTTCATTGGATCCAGAGATATTTATTATGGTTATATCTTCTTGTTCAATTGATCCTTTAATCATTAAATAACAACCTTCCTTGTCTCATATGGTGGGTTTTGTCTTAAACTCAATTTGATCAGAAATAAATATTTCCATTCCTGTTCTTTTATGGTTGCCATTTGCTTGATAGATCTTTTTTCAACCTTTCATTTTTAGTCTATTTTTGTCTTTGCCTCTAATGTGTGTGTCTTGTAGACAGCATATTGATGGGTTTTGTGTTCTTATCCAATATGCAACTCTCCGTCTCTTGAGTGACACATTTAATTCATTTACATTCAGTGTAATTATTGACAAGTATGAATTGGTTGCTGTCATTTTGTTATGTATTTTTTCATGGTGTCCCTGGTTTCTTTGTTCCATACTATTTTATATGCTGAGCTCATTTTGTTGATTAATCGTGTTATCATTTCCCTGGTTGCTGTTGTTTTACTATTTGTTGAATATATGTGCCTGTCCTCTTTTTTATTCTGATATGAAGGTTTATCATTTTACTTTGAGGTTATCCTGTGATTTATAATTTTCTCACCAAGTTTAAAACAGTCCATTCTATCTTGAAACTCTCTTGACTTTCTGACCATTTAGAAGTTCTGTAACTACACAGTATTTTCCCTCTTTTTGTTTGTAGTTGTTCTCACTTGCCAATTGATGTCTCTGCTTCCCTGTTTACAATTTGTAAGCTCATTTTACTTTGGATATGTCCATAGCTGTGGTTTCTGGGTTTTGTCATCTTGTGTATTAATGGTCGCTTGTTATTTGCCATTTTTGATTCGCTGTTCAAAGGACTCCCTTTAGCATCTCTTGTAAATTCTGTTAGTTTCTGCTTTTTTGGAAATCTCCTAATTTCACCATCATATTTGAGGGACAATTTTGCCGGGTATTTAATTCTTGGTTGAAAATTTTTCTCTTTCAGTGTTTTATATATACCATCGCAGTGCCTTCTCACTTGCATGGTTTCTGCTGAGAAATCAGAGGTTATTCTTACTGGCTGTCCTTTGTAGGTAACTTTTTGTTTTTCCCATGCAGCTTTCAGGATTCTGTCTTTGTCTTTGGATTTGATGAGTTTGATGATGACGTGTCTTGGTGATTTTCTTTTGGGGTCTATCCTGTTTGGGGTTCGTTGG
>NW_006922467.1:647190-647657 GCF_000298275.1 Orycteropus afer afer
TAGTTTTTAAAAGAGACAAAAACAAACTAACTAACTAAAAAACAGAAAAAAGGAAACAAAAAAATGGGGCAGGGCAGGGCACCCAGGTTCTATCTGAGGACACAGTCTGTGATGGAATTCTTGCCAGCCCAGAAGGTGAGTGGTAGTGAGGAATGGCTGCACCTCCATTCACCATGAAGTTGTGGGATGTAAGAGCAACAAGGGGAATGTTGCACCTTTCTAGTCATCTGCATCTGGAATTCCCTTGTGCTTCCCAGCAAGTAGAGCCTGTTCTTAAGTCTCTGGAGTCAGGGAGAACTCTGTTGCTTTAAATATTCAACATCGTCAAGCCACTTGTAAACATTCAATATGGCTGCACCCTCCAGACTGACAAAATTCCACAGCTCAGCCCACCTTCCTCTTTGCTGCTTCCCCTTCTATTCACCAGCCACCAGAGCAGTCCTCCGTGCTGTCCCTGGCTAGCAGGG
>NW_006922467.1:649536-650760 GCF_000298275.1 Orycteropus afer afer
ATCCATGTTATGCGGTGTTTTGCAGATTCTACATTATTCTTTAAGGTTGCATAATATTCCACTGTGTGTATTTACCATAATATGGTTATCCATTCTTTTGCTGATGGGCACCTAGGTTGCTTCCATCTTTTGGCTATTGTAAATAGTGCTGAGATGAATATTGGTGTTCATATATCTGTTCTTGTCCTGCCTCTCACTTTTTTAGGATATATACCTAGTAACGGAATGGCTGGGTCAAATGGTATTTCTAAGTCCAACTTTTTAAGGAATACTGCTTTACTTTTTTTTTTTAACCATACTGCTTTCCACAGTGGTTGTATCTCTTTACAGTCCCATCAGCACTGTATGAGTCACAATCTCGCCGCAACCTCACCAGCATTTGTTATTTTCTGTCTTGTTGAACTTTGCTACTAGTTTTGGGGCCAGATGGTATCATTGTTGTTTTGATTTGCATCTCTCTAGTGGCTAATGATTGTGAGCATTTCTTCATATGTTGGCTGCATGAATATCCTCTTTGATGAAATGTCTAAAAAAACTTTTAATTGGGTTCTTTGTGCTTTTGTTGTTGAGGTGTTGGAGTTTTCTATAAATTCTAGAGATAAGCTTCTTGTCAGATATATCCATGCCAAATATTTTTTCCAATCTTTAGGTTCTCTTTGGAAGCACATAAAAGTTTAATTTTTAGAAGGCCCCATTCATCTAGTTTCTCTTCTGCTGTTTGTGCATTTTGGTTTATGCTTGATAATCTATTTATGTCATGTATTAGGGCCCCTAAATTTGCCCCTCATTTTTCCTTGAGGATCTTTATAGTTTTAGGTTTCACATTTAAGTCTTTGATCCATCTAGAGTTAGTTTTGTGTGTGATATGAAGTACAGATCTTGTTTCATATTTTTGCAAATGGATATCTAGTTTTCCCAGCACAAATTTTTTAAAAGATTATCTCTTCCCCATTTAATGGATTTTGGCCCTTTGTCAAAGATAAACTGACCATAGGTCAATGGATCTATTTTTGGGTTCTCAATTCTATTCCATTTGTCTATGTGTCTGTTGTACCAATACCAGGCAGTTTTGACTACTGTGGCTGTATAGTAGGTTTTAAGATCCAGGAGTGTGAGACTATCTACTCTGCTCTTCTTCAATAATGCTCTGCTTATCCAAGGTCTCTTTCCTTTCAATATAAAGTTAGTGATTGGTTTTTCCGTATCGTTAAAGAATGTTGATGG
>NW_006922467.1:651556-654458 GCF_000298275.1 Orycteropus afer afer
TTAGAATCTACTATTAAATTGTTTTACTGTTGAGAGTTCTTTATATACTATACATAGTAGTTCTTTGTTGGACTTGTGGTTTGCAAATAATTCCTCGCACTCTTAGCTTGCCTTTTCATATTTTAACAGAGTCTTAGAGAGTAAAATTTTTAATTTTGGCAAAATCTAATCTATTAATTTTTCCTTATATGGATTATGCTTTTGTTGTAAGATCTGAGAACTCTTTGCCTAGCCTTTGATCCCAAAGATTTTCTCCTATGTAAATTTTTCTAAAAATTTTACATTTCACTTTTAAGTCTGTGATTAATTGGGAGTTAAATTTTTATAATGTGTAAGACTAAGGTTAAGGTTCTTTTTTGTGTGTGTGTGCCTGCACCAATTGCTCCAGCACCATTTGTTGAAAAGGCTATTTTTCCTTCACTGAATTATTTTGGCATGTTTATCAAAAATCACTGGGGCACATTTTGTGTGAGTCTTTCTAGGTTCCCTCTTCTGTTCCACTAATCTATGTATTATCTGACCCTCTGTCAATACCTCAGTCTTCAATACTGTAGCCATGTTGTTGTTATTATGTGCCATCAAGTCAGACTTGACTCATAGTGACCTCTCCTTGGGTTTCTGAGGCAGTATCACTATGGAAATAGATTGCCCAACCTTCCTTCCAAGGAGCGGCTGGTGAGTGTGAACTGCCAGCCTTCTGGTTACCAGTCAAGTGCCTTAGGCACTACACTACCAGAGCTCCTACTGTAGCCATAAAGGTACACTATAGGTATTTAGATAGGTATATCAGGTAGACTGAATTCTCCCACTTTATTCTTCTTTTTCAAAATTGCTTTAGCTACTCTAGTTCTTTTGCCTTGCTGTATAAACAATTGAATAAATTTGTTGATGACTAAAAAATTTATTTCTGGGATTTTGATAGAAACGTGCTATACTCTTATCAGTTTGGGGAGAACTGATATCTTTACTATGTTAAGTCTTCCAATCTATGACCATGGTACATCTATTTATTTAGCTCTGATCTCTTTCATCAATATACTTTGGTTTTCACCATACAAGTCCTGTACATGTTTTGTTAGATTTACATCTAACTAATTTTTTTCTTTTACAGTTGTAAGTGATATTGTATTTTGAATTAACTAATTTAGTTTTTTAAAAAATTGTGATTTGGGTGAAAATGTACAGAGCAAATTCACTTTCTGTACAGCAGTTCACATTCACTTTGTCTCATGATATTGACTACAATTTACCACAATGCAATGGCTCCCCTCCCACTTCCTCCCTATAGTTACCTCTTCCCTGTGTCCATCCCTCCATGTACTCCTGCCCCCTGAGCTGTCTCCCTATACATAAGCAGCCCTTCTTTCTCCCATGTTTGTTCTCTCCAAGGAATGTATCTACCTCAGGGAAATATTCAAGTCATATACCTGTCTAATGTTGGCTGGAAGCCATAGGTGTGGTTTCAATTCCAGACCTGAAGGGCAGCTAAGGACAATAATCTCGGTGGTTCCACCAGGCTCCATCAGACCAGCAAAACTGGTTCCCCCTAACACTTTTTTTTTCTCCAAATGTTTTTGAGTTTTGTTTCACATTGCTCTCCCTCTCTATCCAGGATCTCTTTCATAGATCCCCTTCCAAGTGGTTGACATTGGTAGCCGGGAACCATCTAGTTCTTCTGGTCTCATAGTTGTATAGGCTGAAGATCAGATGGTGTACCAGTCACTAGGACTAATGGTTTCCATGATTTTTTAGTTTCCTTCATTCTTCTTTGCTCAGGATAAGGAGAGACCCATCGTTGCATCTAGATGGCAGCTTGCAAGCTTCTAAGACCCCAGTCACTACTCACCAAAGTAGGAGGTGGAACAATGTTTTGTGTAGTATGTTATGCCAATTGAGCTTGATGTCCCCTGTGACTATGGTCCCAAACCCACAGGTTCAACTACTAGGTCCCTGTTGGTAACTGGCTGTGACCAAGCAGTGACTACAAACTTGCCCCTTGTCAGCTCTGCTATACACCTGTGAATTCAGAACATACACATAAACTTATAGGACCATTGTCTGCCAACCCTATATATGTTCTTGTGTATACTCCCCACTTCATAGAGATACTTACTAGTTCATCCTGTCCACCCATTTATCTACCAATATATCCATGTTTGCCTTCACTGACAACGCCGTACTATATGTGCAAAAGGGTTCATCTTTGAAGTCTGTACCTCCCACGTACCTCTCTATGTCTTTCTCTTCCTCAGTGCCACTATAATGATGACTCACATTTGGTATATTGCCCTTCTCTTCACCCAAATCAATACTTATCTCTATCTATCTAACAGCATTCCCTCCCCTCCCCTCCCACCCCTGGTAACCTACAAAGAACATGTCCTTCCATAGATAAACATTTCCTTGACTTTTACAATAATGGACTAATACAATATTTGTCCTTTTGTTATTGAAGTATTTCACTCAGCATAATGTCCTCCAAGTACATCCATGTTATGCAGTGTTTTGCAGATTCTACATTATTCCTTAGGGTTGCACAGTATTCACTGTGTGTATGTACCATAGTTTGGTTATATATTCCTCAGTTGATGGACATCTAGGTTGTTTCCATAGTTTGGCTATTGTAAATAGTGCTGCGATGAACATGGGTGTACATATGTCTGTTCTTGTCATGGCTCTCATTTCGTTAGGGTATATACCTAGTAATGGAATAGCTGGATCAAATCATATTTCTAGTTCCAATTTTGAAGAAATCGCCATACTGCTTTCCACAATGGTTGTACCATTTTACAGTCCCACCACAGTGTATGAGAGTCCCAATCTCTCCACATCCACGCCAGGATTTGTTATTTTCTGTCTTGTTGAAGTTTGCTTCTAGTGTTGGAGCAAGATGGTATCTCAT
>NW_006922467.1:654774-655283 GCF_000298275.1 Orycteropus afer afer
TTCAGCAATCTCTTTGCTGGTGTAGAGGAATCCAACTGATTTTTGAATGTTGATCTTATATCCTGCTACGATGCTAAATCTCTCAATAAGTTCCAGTAGATTTTTGACTGAGTCTCATGGGTATTCCAGGTATAGGATCATATCCTTAGCAAATAGGGATAGTTTGACTTCTTCCTTACCAATTCTGATTCCTTTGATTTCCCCTTCTTGCCTTATGGCACAGGCTAGGACTTCCAGTACAATGTTGAATAGAAGTGGTGATAGCGGGCATCCTTGTCTGGCTCCTGTTTTCAAGAGGAATGGTTTCACTAGAGGTTCCGGCAAGATGGCATACTAGGCAGAAAGACTGCACCGACGCTCTTCAACAAAGAAAATGGAAACAAATTAACACAGACACAGAAGAAAATCCTGGAACCATGAGCCTTGAAGGGAAGATACAGAAGTGGACTAAACCCCAACTAGCAGCAGAACTTGCGTGAAAATACCAAAAAAGGAGACATACGGAGCTG
>NW_006922468.1:0-1311 GCF_000298275.1 Orycteropus afer afer
GAGGAGATACCTATCTATGCATAGTATTAGAAAACAGACTTTAGTGAAGCAGAATTCAAAAGTTTCGATTTATTGTTGTCCATAAATAATGAATAATTCAATAATTTGAGAGAATATGAGTAATTTGGCTTCTGAATAGTGTTTTTGCTATGTGTGAGAGGAATAATTTATCAGGTTTCCTCATTAATTCAATGAAATATCTCTGAAACTATCTGCTCCTCTACTCTTTCACTGTGTGGTCATGAAGTAAACTTTTGATGACTAATTAATTTCCTTATGTTCAAATATCAGGAAGTTAGCTGCCCTAGCTAAAACATGTGACTCTGGCATAAGCTAATATTTTTGAAATCTTATGTATTTATTAATCTCTTGTGAGTTTAGTTAGTATCAAGCTCACATTGTCTTGTGTACTTGATAAATCCAATTACTTGGAAAATAAATTTCTAGATTTTAAAGCAGAGATGAATATTTCATCATGAATCTAAGGAGGCTTTTTTTCTTGTGTGTGTGTGTGTGTGTCTGTATCTTATATATTTACCTTTGTTTCCTTTAAATCTTATGCTTCCCCCAGGGTCTCTAACAAGTACAAGGCGTCTTATTTAACTAACACCCTAACTCCTTAAGCTCCCTGCCTCTAAATATACATTTCTTAGCTATTTCAACAAACCCTTTAATTATTTCCCATATATTGTAGTCATGCAGTAATTGGTAATATTACTATTTCCTTAGAATAAATAACTTTTTGTAGAACAAATAACAGGAGCTGAGAAAATAGCTCAGAAAAAAAGGTCATATAGTCCAGGAATACCCTGTATCCAAGCAAATCTAATTCAGTGATACTTAATAATGAAATTATCACTGCCTACAACCTTTTTTAATTTTACCCTTTTCCTTAGTTTTCACTTTTTCAAAAAGAAAATTATGGTCTACTGAACTTTTTATTATGAACTTTTCATTATGAACTTTTCATTCATATTCTTTCATTACAAACAATTATTTATTACTTTTAAAATATTTTTATTTACTTTTGTCTAAAATTTTATGTTTCAGATACTCATTTTACAAATATATACTTAAAAGTTCTACCATATTTTAAGTTCCTTGGTAGCATACTGCCTAAGGCATTTAACTATTAATCAGAAGGCAGTTCAAATCCACTGGCCACTCCTCGGAAGGAAGATTGGGCAATCTACTTCAGTAGTGATACCTCCTTGGAAACCCAAGAGGGAGTTACTATGAGTTGGATCCAACTCAAGGGCAGTGAGTGAGTAAGTGTATTATATATTAGTGAACACTATATAGGTGTTAGGA
>NW_006922468.1:4657-6127 GCF_000298275.1 Orycteropus afer afer
TTAATTATTGACTGAATGCCAGACATATTGATTTTACCTTGGTAAGTTTTGGAAACTTTTGCATGCCTATAAATATTCTTGAGCTTTGTTTAGGAAGATAATTACATTATTTGGAAATAGTTTGATTGTTAGTTACAATCTGAGCAGCTTTTACAAAAAACAAAACCAAACTCACTGCCGTGGAGTTGGATCCAACTCATAACAACCCCTCCTTGGGTTTTTGAGGTGGTATCACTATAGAAGTAGATTGCCCAACCTTCCTTCCAAGGAGTGGCTGGTGCTCAATGTCTGAAAAACCTTGTTGTGTGTATATTTTCAAGGTCTGCGTTGTTTCCCTGTTATTTCTTCTTGTCTATATGCAGTAGTCCTCTAAGTGTAGAATTCTTCTATATTTCATATCCATAAACATTGTTCTGTGAATAAGTACTACAATATAATTTTAATGTTTTACTTGCATTTGTGTTTTGGTTTACATTGGAATTATTTAAACCATTCTGTCAACAACATAAATAAAGATCTAATCTGTCCACAGGAAGATTAAGAGCTATTGTGTTGTTCTAAGTAAACAAAGATGTCATGTTATTTTATATTTAAAAAATTGGGTGAGGCTTCAAATGATGATAAGGCACAGTATAAGTCATAATAAATTTAAAAAAAAAAGTTGTCCTACCTTTCAGTTATATTGGATTCATGTTGCAAGCAGTAAATTCATTAAATTCATTTCAGAAAACTACAATTATTCCACTGAATTAATATTGTTAATTTTAATATTAGGCAGTTGTTTTTCTAAGCTTGTTTATATTAATTATGAAATTGTCTTTGTTTTGTAGTGTCAAATAGAAAACAAATTTGGACCCAGATAGGGAGAGGCTCTAGTCAGAAAGACTATTATAATGGGAGAACATTCTGATTTCAGAAATCTGCTAGAGTATTAAGAGTTAAGCAAAATTGATTTTTCTATTATAGAGAGTAGAATAAACAAGACTAGAAAGAACGTAAGGAGAATTGAGATGTGAGGGTGGACTGATCAGGTAGTAAATCAGAGAATATTTAATCCTGATACCAATCTATTTTCAAAAACAGCTCTTAAGGATGAGTTGTATGAGGGCTCAGGCTCAGGGTGGACCAAACTTGAGGGAATACGAGACGTTTAACACACATTTAGTGAGAAATTAGTTTTATTAGTGAGAAATTGGTTTTGGTTGATCAATGGGAAAAAACAGTTCAGCAAATCATTTAGAACAGGAAATTAGAGTGTGTGTGTCTAGGATTGTCACAGGTATACAATGCATTTCCCTGAGTCTTTTCTAAGTCTTATGGGGCAAAGTGGCTCTTTGCAGAATGATATTATCTGAAAAACAAAAGAGTGGAGAGATTTCTTAATCTTTGCCACTTTTCAGAATCACAGTAAAATTCAACATTGCCAATGCAACTTAAATCACAATAACCTTATACCTAGATTTACATGTG
>NW_006922468.1:7247-8350 GCF_000298275.1 Orycteropus afer afer
GATAATGCTTAACAAGCCATACGTGAGTTACAATTAAAGTAATATTTTCCATTTCTTCCACACAGAAATGACTTGTTTTCACATATCACATGTTTCTAATGCCTACAGGAGTGACTAGAAGTCATTGCTCAGTAAATTCTGGATTCCATCTGGCTTTGGAGACAACAATAACTCAAATATATAGTAGAGGTTCCTCCTCACTCAAGCTTCCTCTTATCTTTAAATAACTTCTGGATGCAGAGGTATGCTATATTATAATTTCTTCTTATCACCCTAGCTACTAATAGACATAATAGCTACTAAAGGACATAAAGTATGTGAAACCCAGAACTCTTTTTAACTATCTTCGTGGAGTAAATAAGAAAGGGCTGTTCTCTGGCATTAGACAACCTAGCTCTCTCTGAGCAGCAGCAATAAATAATGTTCATTGCCTGCAAGGGGCCTTACTACCTTTTACCTTTTATTATCGCTTTTTCATTGCTCCATCAACTACCTATTCTCTGCACATGCTATTTGTCACATAGACACAGTCATCCATTAAGTATTTAAATCTGGGAGAGAAGAATTTAAGTTCTTTCCCAAGATATGAACTGAGACATTCTTGGGTGCAATCTAACCTTATCAAGAGGAGCCTAACTTCAGGGAACCTAGGCTGATATGTTATGTGCTATTCTACTCATTCCTGTTCTGTTTATTTGGTAAATAATAAATGCCCATGGTTCATGCCATTAGATTAGCTTCTGGTCTGTGCTCTGCTCCTAATGGTCTTTCACTTTTTAATATGCTGACATCTTAGTACCAATCTTCACTTTGACTCTAAGGAAGGACATAGTGTTAGTTCTTCATTCCTGATGAAGTAACCAATTGTACAGACAATGTTCCCATTTATAAATTTATGATTTTCCACCCAGACTTCTAGCACATATGACCACTACTCTTTAAAATATCAGATTTCATAGAGGCACAAATATCCATTAGTCCTTTTTGGGTGACAGTCCACGCCCTCTGCAACATCATTGATATGTGTGGTATATAATCAAAATAGTGACAAGTTGAGTCCAGCATTCCAAAAATAATCCAGGCCTATTGCCATCAAGCTGATT
>NW_006922468.1:8530-9031 GCF_000298275.1 Orycteropus afer afer
AATAATAATAATAATAATAATAATAAATACAAAACAAACAAACAAAAAACAACAGTTGCTGTGGAATCTATTCAGACTCATGGCACTCCCATATGTGTCAGGGTAGAACAATGCCCCATAATATTTTCAATGACTGATTCTTTTTTTTTCCAAGGCAACTCTGGATCTCAGACATCACAGAATTCTCCCTGAAGACATCATCAGATATTTACTTCCCTGTTGATGGCACTGAGTACAATTCTTCACCAGGTTAATGGTTCACTGGGATTAAGGAGAATGTGCCATGATTTTACCTGTCTTTGGATTGCTTGAACACCCATGTCTCCTTATTTTATTAACCTGTGTATCTAGTTCTAAGAACTGCCCAAGGCATATGGCTTAGAATCCCAATCCTCTCTGTGCGAGCATCTGGACCTTAAATTTCCATAAGAACTTCCATAACTAAATACCTCATTTTGAGGTGTCCACTTTTTTCAGGCCTATCTCAAGAGTACTGCATCC
>NW_006922468.1:9851-10407 GCF_000298275.1 Orycteropus afer afer
GGTAGATCCACTGGATCTCTCTCCCACAGTGTCTGGCTGTCTGTGAGGGATTGCTCTGTGTCTGTCTTCTGTTGTTTCTGTAAGGATAGAAGGTATTCTGTAGCACTGGTATCTGTGCAAGATTAGCCTCAGCTGAATCTATCCTTGGTCTAGAGTATAAACCTGTTTACTGACCCCATCTGACTTCTCAGATATTTATATGTTTATCTGTAGCCTGGAACTTGGTGTTAATAGCAATGCAGTATTGTTGATATACTGGTATTAGCCTCTGTCATCTATATTTTATGTGCACAATTCAGTGTCCTCCATTTCCTTCATGTTATCATGGTGGTCATAGACTCTTTCCATACCATCCTTCCCCTTACCCACCTCAGCGTGTGGCCTCCAACTAGCCCAAAATTAATCCTGCCCCTTCACTTCCCTCTCCACCCCAGTAATCTGGAAAGTGAGTTCCCTTCCTTAAGCAAACCCTTCTTTGTTTTTTTACAGTAATGGGCTCATACAATGTTTGTCCTTCTGTGATTGACTTATTTTACTCAGCATATTGTCCTCCAGG
>NW_006922468.1:13102-15173 GCF_000298275.1 Orycteropus afer afer
CAGCAGCACAT
This sequence comes from Orycteropus afer afer, assembly GCF_000298275.1. Lineage (NCBI taxonomy): Eukaryota > Metazoa > Chordata > Mammalia > Tubulidentata > Orycteropodidae > Orycteropus > Orycteropus afer. The sequence continues at coordinate 13,114 of NW_006922468.1, forward strand.
GTCTCTTTCAGGGGCGCGTGTCTCTTTCAGCAGCACATCTTCCTCCACCAGCAGTAAGAGAGAGAGTTCTTCTTCCAGGAGGGTGGTCAAACTAGCCAATCACAGCATCAGAACTCTAAGCACGTGAGAGAGAGTGGGAACCTCCCAGAACATTGTATTGTGCCACGCCCAACTGAAATAACCCAGGTGGGCGACTTTAAAATCAGGATCTCCTCCATAGCTAATAGCAATTCCCACCTTGGAGTTTACAGAGACTTATGGGTAGAAAAGCCACACTAAGTAATTTACTACACCGCAGATTTCTTCTTAGGTATTTTATCTTTTTAGTAGCTGTTGTAAATGATATTATTTCCCTTATTTCTTTTTCAGAGGTCTCTTTGTTGGTGTAGAGGAATCCAACTGATTTTTGTATGTTGACCTAGTATCCTGTCACTTTTCTGAACTTCTCTATTAGTTCCAGTAGTTTTTTGCTGAATCTCTTGGGTTTTCTATATACAGGATCATATTATCCACAAATAGAAGGTTGGGCAATCTACTTCCATAGTGACACTGCCTCTGGAACCCAAGGAGGGTTGCTATGAGTTGGGGCCGACTCGACAGCAAATAATAACAACAACAACAGAAATAGCTTTACTTCCTCTTTGCCAATTTGGATGCCTTTTATTTCCCTTTCTTGCCTTATTGCCTTGACGAGGATGTCGAATACAATATTAAATAGGAGTAGTGATAGTGGGCATCCCTATCTGGTTCCCGTTCATATGAGGAATGCTATGAGTCTTTCTCCATTAACAATGATGTTAGCTGTTGGCTTTGCATATATGTCCTTTATTATGTTGAGGAATATCCCTTCTATTCCTATTTTGCTGAGAGTTCTGAACAGGAATGGATGTTGAATTTTATCAAATGTTTTTTTCTGCATTGATTGATATAATCATGTGGTTCTTTTGTTTTATTTATATGGTGGATTACATTGATTTTTTTTTTTTTTTTCTGATGTCGAATCACCCTTGCACATCAGGTATGAATCCAACCTGGTCAGGGTGTGTTATTTTTTTGACATGTTGTTGGATTCTGTTGGATAGGATTTTGTTAAAGATTTTTACATCCATGTTCATGAGGGATATTGGTCTGTAGTTTTCCTTTTTAGTGGTGTCTTTCCCTGGTTTTGGTATTAGTGTTATGCTCGCGTCATAAAATGAGTTCGGGAGTATTCTATCTTTTTCTATGTTCTTGTATAGATTGAGTAGTACAGGTGTCAGCTCTTCCCTGAATATTTGGTAAAATTCTCCAGTGAAGTCATCACGGCCAAGATTTTCCTTATGGGAGTATTTTTTTATGACCTGTTCAATTTCTTCTTTTGTTATGGGTCTGTTCAAATATTCTATCTCTGAGTGGGATAGTTTAGGTAGGTCTTGTGATTCCAGAAACTTGTCCATCTCTTCCAGTTCTCAAATCTGTTCAAGTATAGTTTGTCATAATATTCTGTCAGTATCTTTTTTTGTTTCAGTTGGTTCGGTTGTGATGATACCCTTTTCATTTATTATTCTTGTAATTTGCATCTTCTCTTTCTTTTGTTTGATTTTCCAATTTTGTTAATCTTTTCGAAGAACCAGCTTTTTGTTTTGTTGATTTTCTCTATTTTGTTTTGTTTGTTTTCTGTTTTATTTATTTGTGCTCTGATCTTTATTATTTCCTTAATTCTAGGTATTGTAGGCACCAGCCACTCCTTGGAAGGAAGATGGGCAATCTACTTCCATAGTGATATGACCTTGGAAACCCAAAGAGGGGTCGCTATGCATCAGCGTTGACTCAACTGCACATAAAAACAACAACAACAACAGGTATTGTAGGATTCTTTTGTTGTTCTTTTTCTAATTGTTGGAGTTGAGTTAGAGTGTTGATTTTGTTTCTTTCCTCTTTTTTGATGTATGCATTTATTGCTATAAACTGACCTCTGAGTACTGCTTTCACAGCATTCCATAGGTTTTAGTGTGATGTATCTTCATTCTCATTTGTTTCTAGGAATTTTTTTAGTTCACTTTTGTTTCTTCTATTACCCA
>NW_006922468.1:16543-17100 GCF_000298275.1 Orycteropus afer afer
TGATTTTGTTGTTCTCTGTTGTGGGTTCTCTATTGGAAGGACTTCCTTAAGCATTTCTTGTAGGATTGGTCTGGTTTTGACAAATCTCTTAATTTCTGTTTGTCTTTGAATGTCTTGTTGCATCCTCATATTTGATGGACAATTTGGCTGGGTATAGGATTCTTGGTTGGAAGTTCTTTTCCTTCAGTATTTTATATATGCTATCCCATGGCCTTCTTGCCCGCAAGATTTCTGCTGGGTAATTAGAGCTCAGCCTAACTGTTTGATTATTATAAGTAAGATTTCTTTTGTCCCGGGTAGCTCATAAGTTTTTCTTTGTCTTTGGTTTTGGAGAGCTTGATTGCGATAAGCCTTGGTGTTTTTACCTTGGGATCTATCCTGTATAAGGCTCTTTGAGCTTCTTGGATAAATATCTTTTCTTACTTCATGATATGGGGGAAGTTTTCTGTTAGTAAGTCTTCCACAACTTTTCAATGATTTTTTTTTTTTTTTTCATCTCTTCTTGTTCTGGAATTCCAATAAAGCATATGTTGTTTCTTTTCATGTCATCCCATATA
>NW_006922468.1:18560-25455 GCF_000298275.1 Orycteropus afer afer
AGAGAAACTCTCTTTCAATGGATTGGCTGCTCAAAACATATACATCTGATCCCATCATTGGAACAACCCACATCACAGTTGCTTAAACCACACAGAATTGTGGTCCAGCTAAGTTGACACACAGCTCCAACTATCACAATTACTGATTTGAAAAATCAAATTCTGTTTGTTAATTAGAGGAGTAGAGTACTTTGGTTCTTTCAGTTTAAGTTTATTTTCATGGTATTTAAACATACAATACATTAAATATATATTATTGTTTATTGTTTTTAACTTCTGATTGAACAGTAGTTAATTAATTTTGCTGCTAACGAAAATGTCTGTAGTTGGAACCCACTAGCTGCTCCGTGGGTAAAGAAGAGGAAGTCTGTTTCAACAAGACTGACAGCCTTGAAAGCCATATAGAGTAGTTCTACCTTGTCCTGTAGGGTCTCCATAAGTTATAATCTACACAATGGTAGTGGGTTTGGTTTATGGTATCAGTCAATGTTGTTGTTAGGTGCTGTCAAGTTGTCTCCAACTCCTAGTGATGGTATGCACAGCGGAACGAAACACTTTCCAGTCCTGTGCCAACCTTACATTCCCTGCTATACTGGAGCCCTGTGTCAATTCATCTTGTTGAGGGCCTTCTTCTTCTTCCTTGACCCTCCACTTTACCAAGCATGACATCCTTCTCCAGGGATTGGTTCTTCCTGACAACATGACCAAAGTAGGTGAGACGAAATCTGGCTATTCTCGCTCCCAGGAAGCATTCTGGCTTCACTCCTTCCAGGACAGATCTGTTAGTCCTTTTAGCAGTCCATGGTACTCCAACCCCACAATTCAAAAATATTACCTCCTTCAGTCTTCCTTATTCATTGTTCATCTCTCACATGCATAAGAGGTGATTGAAAATACCATGATTTGGGTTAGGCATTCCTTAGTCTTCAAGGAAATGTCTTTGGTCTTCAGCACTTGAAAAAGGTCTTTTGCAACAGATCTGCCCAATGCAATACATCTTTTGATGTCTTGACCTCTGCTTCCATTGCCATTAACTGTAGAACCAAGTATTATGAAGTCTTTGACAACTTCAGTCTTTTGTCCATTCATCATGATGCTGCAGATTGGTCCACTTGTGAGGATTTTTATTTTCTTTTTGTTAAGGTGTAATCCATACTGCAGAGTGTAGTTTTCAATCTTCATCAGTAAGTACTCCAAGTCATCCTCACTTTCAACAAGCAAAGTTGTGTCATCTGCATATTGGAGGTTGTTAATAAGCCTTCCTTCAAACCTGATGCCACATTCTTATTCATATAATCCAGGTTCTCAGATTATTTGCACAGTTTACAGATTGGATAAGGATAGTGAAAGGATACAATCCTGATGCAATCCCTTCCTGGTTTGAGACCATGAAGTATCCCCTTGTTCTCTTCAAATGACAGCCTCCTGATCTATGTACAGGTTCCTTATGAGTACAATTAAGTGTTCTGGGATTCCCATTCTTCTCAATGTTTTCCATGATTTGTTATGATCTACACAATTGAATGCTTTTCCATAGCCAAGAAACACAAGTAAACATCTTTGTGGTCTTCTTTACTTTCAGCCAAGATCCATCTGAAATCAACCATAGTATCCCTCATTCCACATCCTGTTCTGAATCCAGCCTACATTTATGGAAGTTCTTTGTCAATATATTGCTGCAACCATTTTTGAATTATCTTCAGTAAGATTGTACTTGTGTGTGATATCAATGAGATTGTTTGATAATTTCCACATTTTGTGGGATCACTTTTCTTTGGAATGGGTACAAATATGGATCTTCCAGTCAGTTGGCCAGGTAGCTGTCTTCCAAATCTCTTGACATAGCCAAGTGAGTGCCTCCAGCACAGTATCAGTTTGTTGAAACCTCTCAATGGGTATTTATCAATTCTTGAAGCCTTGTTTTTTTTTTTGCCAGTTCCTTCAGTGTAGCTGTGACTTCCACCTTCAAAACCATTGGTTCTTGATCATATGCTACCTCCTGAAATGGCCTCTTCAAGGCCAGTGGAGCCCTTTTGCAGAATAGCTACAGTGTACTAAGCTGCTGAGGGCAGCATCTTATCAGAATAAAGCACAGGTGGTGGCCACAAGACACTGTTCAAGGTCCTTTTAGCCTGGCACAGTGTCATCCTGTTTGGAAACAGACACACAGTCCCCATTCCCAGTTCTTCAAATTCAGGCATAAATATCCTGGAAAGTCGGAGAGGCTCAGTGGTTACTTGACTTGGCCCAGCCTGCTGTCACTAGACCACTTGCCCTCTGCAGACATTTGTAAGCCTGCCTCCCTGCTTGCATCTTGCAAACTCTTTGCTCTTATTTTGCCATCACTTTCTCTATAATAAATCTCTTATCTCTCTGAGCATGCCTCCAGGTAAGTTTTTAGTGTTCTAGCACTTACACAAGAGGGTGTCTTAGTGTCCCTTTGTAATTCCCTGAACAAGAGTATCATTGTATTAAAATAGCATTAATTGATTACTTTAAGATAGCAAGCATATAAACATATACTCTAACCCATTTATTAATTAGAACTTCTCAAAATGATGTCATAATGGATTGAAATAGCAAATGGAACTTCCAACAAATATTAGATTTAGTATTCAGAGAGTAATATATACATGGAGGGCTCCTTAACTCTCATGTAACAGAATTAATTAAGGAGTTAGAGCGTATGTTTATTTATTGGGGATTTTTTAGCTTTCTTGTATGGTTCATATTTTTCTCCAATTGTTCTATTTCTTCTTTACTTTATTGTTCCTCAGAGAAACAGAGATAAGAATTATTACTTAATGATGAGATGGTAAAATAGCATGGACATAGATAACTTATGTAATACATTTTCATATTTGCTGTAGTGATTCTGGAAGCTCTGGTGGTATAGTGCCTAAGGCATCTGACTGCTAACCAGAAGGCTGGTGGTTCAAACCCACCAGCCACTCCTTGGAAGGAAGGTTGGACAATCTACTTCTGTAGTGATATCACCTCGGAAACCCAAGGAGGGTTCTCTATGAGTCAGACCTGGCTCCACGGCAATGGGTTTATTTCTTTTGTAGTGATTCTAGGGAGATGAATCACTTTCTTAGTCTTAAGAAAAGTTTTTTTTTTTCTTTTCTACTAAGTGACTCTTTTGTACTTTTACTGAGAGAAAAAAATAATAATACTGATAAAAAATACTTTACTCTGTGTAAATAAATTACCCTTAGTTTATTCTTGGATGTAATTTATTGACATTTAAATATGTTAATTGGAATCATGTAATTATTTCTGCACATCAAATAACATTGTTCAAAATTGCACCAGAAGGCATGACAATTAAGCTAAGAAATATTAGAAATAAGTTTTCATTAGAAGAATGACTGGAGTTCAAGAAATGTACATGGGGCTCACTATATATGTTTTCATGGAACTAACAATTTTATGGGATTCACTTGTTATGTGGATGAAACACAATGTACTGAAAATCTAAGACATTTATTAGCTTCTGAGAAATATTTGTAGTGTAAAGACCATTAGTCCTGTTTTTTCCCACCCCACTTCTCAGAGAATTCTGTCACCTGACCTGCTTTTGTCTTTGGATAAAGTGTGAGACATAACCAAAATTATTAAGAAAAGTTTAACATTTCTGGTGGAAGTTAGTCTAGGACTTGACTTTACAATCACATACTATATTTTAGTGATGTTGGAAAGCCTACCACTATGTAGTTTTTGTTAGGTGTTATCAAGTGAATTCTGACTTATAATGACACTGCACATGACAGAAAACAACACTGCTTGGTCCTGCACCATTCTCATAATCATTAATATGTTTGAGACCATCATCACAGCCACTGTGTCAATCCATCTCATTGAGCTGCTGCTTCTTTTTTGCTGACTCTATCCCTTATAGCTAATACTTATCAAAAGAACTTAGCAATTCTAAGTAACCATGAAATTGACTTAGATTAATGTGCAACACCAGTTCATAAGACTGTTTCATGAAAGAAAGACATGATAACTACATGCTGCTCATATGACCTATTATGTATAAAAAGTATAAAGTATAAAAAGTAAATATTATTATTGATATTATTTTATAATAATATATAATTTATACACACACACACATATGCATATACACATATCACAGTACAAAGTTATATATATATATATATATATATATATATATATATATATATATATATATATATATATATGCAAACCAGAATACAGGTTGCAGCATGAACTGCTGGCAACAAAAACGTCAATGCAGTCATTCTGGAAAGAACTCTGGCAGTATTTGGTCAAACTGATTATACAAATACTATAATATGTATATATACATATAACTTTGTATTTGTAATTTGAGTACAATTTTACAAAGCAGATTCCTTTTACACTCAATAGTGCATATACATTTTTTTTTTACTACACTGATTACAATCCCTACAATCTAACAGCTCTCTTCCCACCTTCTACCTATTGTTACCCTTTCCCTGTGTCCTTCTTACCTAAAAGTTCCTGTCTGTGTAGGTTTCTCCTTGCAAATGTTGCCCTTCTGATCTCTCATGTTGATTTTTCTAAGAAATGCATCTCCTTGGATGCTCTTAAGTCTGTCCATTGTTTGCTTAAGTTAAGCAAAGTGAGTGAACCAATTCCAGGCCTGAAAGGTGACTTGAAACCATATACTCAGGGGTTTTACCAGTCTCCATTGGATCTGTAAGCCTGGTCATTTATATTAGTATGTAGGAATATTGACAGCCAAACCTAAGTATGGTAATGGGTGTATTCCCATTCGCCTATCCGTATGTGATTTTCTTCACTGTGTACTTATGTATCATTCCATAGATTAGTTTTTGTTATTGCTGATAATATAGTATTGTGTATATAATAGTATTTACCTTTGTCAACTGTGCCTCTTATACACCTCTCTGTGACTTCCTTTTCCTTAGTGATATCATGCTGGTCACAAGACATCAATTGTTATATTGCCTTTCCCTTCACACAAATCAACACATGTCTCTTCACTAGTCATCAGTTTTCCCTCCTCTCACCTGCCATCCTTCGTAACCAAAAAAGAAAATTCCCTTCCCTGTGTGAACAGAATCATACAATATTTGCTCTTCTGTAATTGATTTATTTCATTCAGAATTATGTTCTCCAAGTTCATCCACCTCATGAGGTTATTTGCAGATTCTTCATTATTCTTTAACATTACATAGTATTGCATTATGTGTATGAACCATAATTCGGTTATCCATTCATCTGTTCTGTTAATGGGCATTTAGCTTGTTTTCATCTCTTTGCTATTATGAATAGTGCTATGATGAACATAAGTACGTGCATGTAAATATTTATATATATATATGTACTCTTGTTTCATACCCTAGGGTATGATCCTAATAGTGGGATTTCTGGATCAAATGTGTTACTATTTCCAAGTTTTTAAGGAACTGCCATGCATTTCTCCACAGTGGCCATGCCATTTTCCAGTCCCACCAGAAGTGTATGAGAGTTCAAATCTCTCCACAGCCTTGCCAGCATTTGTTGTTTTCTGTCTTTTTGAACCTTACTATCATTACTGGAGATAATACTTGATTGTTCTTTTGATTTTTAACTCTCTAATGGCTAATGATTGTGAGAAATTCTTCATGATTTTGTTGGATAACTGAATATCTTCTTTAGTGAAGTGTTTGTTCATGTCCTCTGCCATTTTTGAATTAGATTACTAGTCTTTTTGATATTGAAGTGTCCAAATTTTCTATAAATTTTAATGGTAATTCTTTTGTCAGATATGTCATTGCCAATCATTTTTACCTCCAGTCTGTAGATATTTATTATCCTGTTTTGGAAAAGTCTTTGATGAAGACTTTGATGAAGATTTATGAAGGTAAATTTGTTTATTGTGATTTGGGTGTAGATTTACAGAGCAAATTCACTTTCCATACAGCAGTTCACATACACTTTGTCTCATGACATTGACCACAGTGTACCACAATGCAACATCTCCCCTCCTACTTCCTCCCCATAGTTACCTCTTCCCTGTGACCATTCCTCCATGCACTCCTGCCCCCTGAGCTGTCTCCCTGTGCATAAGCAGCCCTTCTTTCTCCCATGATTGTTCTCTCCTAGGAGTGTATTTATCTCAGGAAAATGTTCAACTCATATATTTGTGTATTATTGGCTGGAAGCCACAGGTGGGGGTTCAATTCCAGACCTAAAGGGCAGCTAGGGGCCATAGTTGCAGTGGTTCCACCAGGCTCTATTGGACCAGCAAACCTCATCACCCCCTTTTTTTTTTCCAAATGGTTTTCAGTTTTGTTCCACATTTTTCTCCCTGTCTATCCAGAATCTCCTACATAAATCCCCTTCCAAGTGGTTGACAGTAGTAGCTGAGCACCATCTAGTGTTTCTGGTCTCATAGACACATAGGCTGCAGATTGGATGGTGTACCAGTCGCTAGAAATAATTGTTTCCATTAATTTTTGGTTTTATTCATTCTCCTTTGCTCTGGATGAGGAGAAACCCATCGTTGTATTTAGATGGAAGCTTGAAAGCTTTTAAAATCCCAGTCGCTTCTCGCCAAAGTTGGAGGTGGAAGAATGTTTTGTGTAGTTTATTATGCCAATTGAGATTGATGTCCCATGGGACTATGGTCTTGAGCATACAGGTTCAACTACTCAGTTCCACTTGGTAGCTGGCTGTGACCAAGCAGTGACTACAACCTTGCCCCTGTCAGCTCTACTATACACCTAGGAATTCAGATCATGCACATAAACTTATAGGCCTATTGTCTACCAACCCTATACATGTTGAGTACAGTCCTCACTTCATAGACAAACCTAATAGTTCACCCTGTCCACCCATCTATCCTCCCATATACCCATATTTGCCTTCACTGACA
>NW_006922468.1:54478-66322 GCF_000298275.1 Orycteropus afer afer
AACAACAACAACAAGTCCTTGTTATTCTCTTCTTTCTTATACTGCTTAGAAGGCTTATTAATTTTCTTTGTCTTTATTGCATAGTAGATTCTTATGTCACTAACTTTGGAATAGTGTTCAATATTGGCATCATCCTGACTTCTTTTCCATTTAGAAAGTTTATAATTATACCATTTATTCCTTGTATTTGCTTTGTAGTTGTTGTCATTTACAGATTTTCTCCAGTTCTCTGTTTTCTATCTTGTAAGCTTATTTTAGTTTTGAGAATTCTTTGTCTGAGTTGGTTTCTAGATGGTGTTATAATGTATCTTAATCTTAAGTTATTGTGCTCCATTGTTGGTTTTCTGTTGAAAGGACTCCCTTTAGCATTTCTTGCAGGGTTGGTCTGTTTTTTACAAATTCCCTTAATTTGTGTTTGTCTGGGAAAGTCGTAATTCATCCATCATATTTGAGGGACAGTTTTGCTGGATATATAATTCTTGGTTGGCAATTCTTTTCCTTCAAAGTTTCGCACATGTCATTCCATTGCCTTCTGCCCTGCATGTTTTATGCTGAAAAATAAGAATGTAGTCTTATTATTTGCAATCTGTAGGCAACATTTCACTTTTCCTGAGCTACTGTCAAGATTGTGTCTTTGTTTCTGGTTTTGGAAAGTTTGATTATGATATATGTTGGTGACTTTCTGTTGGTGCCTATCCTCTATGGGGTTCATTGAGCTTCAAGAAAGGATATCTTTTCATTTTTCATGGTATCAGGACAAGACTTACTGCTAGCAAGTCTTCTTTCATACAATTTTCCTTGACCTTTTTTTTTTTTTCCTGCTTCATTTTATTCTGGAATTCCAATCAGAAGTATATTATTTCTTTTGATTTCATCCCATATAACACTTAGGTTTTATTCCTTTTTTTTTCCCCCTAATTTTTCTTAATATACACACACTGGTGTCACAGGACTTGTCTTCCAGCTGAGAAATGCGTTCTTTAGCTGGATCAGTTGCCCAATTGGACAATTTTATCCTTCCAAAATGTTATTTATCTCTGTAATTTTAGTGTTCATCTTCTAGATTTCTAATTGCTGTTGCTGTATGATTTTGAATTATATATTTATTTGTCATTATGCTCTTGTATGACTTTTCTGAATTTTTCAAGTGTATTGTCTGTCTTTTCCTTGCTTTTATTTATGGTTTCTTTGAGCTCTTGGAAAATTTTATATGTGTGTGCATATATATATATGTTGTTGTTGTTATGTGCCATCTAGTCCGACCCGACTCATAATGATCCCTCCTTGGGTTTCCGAGACAGTGTAACTACGCAAGTAGATTGCCCCATCTTCCTTCCGAGGAGTGGCTGGTGGGTTTGAACCACCAGCCTTCTGGTTAGCAGTCAAATGCCTTAGGCACCAGAGCTACTGGTCCTTAGGCACTAGAGCTACTGGTCCTTAGGCACTTATGCTACCAGAGCTCCCATGTATACATATACATAAACACATACATATATATATTACTTATATTATGCATATATTATACACACACACACAAATACAACTTTGTGTTCCTTTTCAGATAGTTCTACTACATGTTCTTCCTCTGGAAGATTTCGTAGTTCTTAATTTGGTCACTTGCTTCTATTACCTTGTCCTTTTTCTTTCTTTGAATTGAAGTTATCTGCTATCTCTGAGGCATATTCAAGTTGTTGTCTTTATTTGTTGGTTATGTGTTTGTTAAACCTGTTTTTTTGTTTTGTTTTATTTCAATATATCCAGATGTGTCATGCGTGTGTGCTTTTCTGATTGTTAGCTCGCCAGCAATGGGGCACTCCCCACCTGTCTCTGGGTTGGAGGAATAACTACTGAGTATGTGGGTGCAGGTTCTTGTTTGTTATGAAGAGGAGCTGCTTTTGGGTTGAGAAAAGGTTATCTACCATCTGCCACTAATCTACTGATGCAGGAGCTGGTGGTGGTGTTTCATCAGTTGTATGAGGTGGTTGGTGCAGTAGATAGGACTGATTGAATTCCTCCTGATCTACGTATACTGTTTCTTTATCACCATATGGATTCTGTGAAATTGTTTCCCCCCCCCCTTCTTGTCCATGTCTGGTACATTTGATGTCTCTGTGTTTAAAATGCTGAGCTTTAGCTGGTTCTACCTTCTTTTCTCTTTTCTCTCTCCTATCTGACCTTGCTCCATATCCCTTTCCAATCTGCACTCAGTCTTACTCTTTATCTTCTCATTAGATGCTCACTTTTCCAGGATCATTGTTTGTATCTGTTTTACTTGGTTTTCCTGGGTCTGTTTTGTACAGGTATTGGGTGGAGTATGTTGGCAGGATGCCATCTTGTCTCACCTCCTTAAATATATTTTTTACATAATACCACATCCTTGATATTTTTGAGAAAAAGAAAATAACAACAATTTTTTTTTTTTTTTTTTTTTTTTTTTATCAATAGAAACTTTTTAAGTAACATACTGCATTAGGCAAGGTCATTTTAGAAAACTGAATTCAACTAGTGCTTTCAAATGATGGGACCACTTGACACCCATGCCAGAGTTACAGAAATAAGGAAGATATGATGAAGTACTGAGAGAAAATCAACCCTAGGAAGTTACTATACTATCCAGTGCTATAGTGTAAAAGGGAGCTCTGGTGGCATAGAGCCCAAGGCGTTTGACTGCTAACCAGAAGGCTGGTGGTTCAAACCCACCAACCACTTCTCAGAAGGAATGTTCGGTAATCTACTTCCATAGTGATACCACCTTAGAAACCCAACAAGAATCACTATGAGAGTCAGATCTGAATCTCTGGAAGTGAGTTTGATTTGTTTGGCTATAGTGTTTAAGGGAGAAAACAGTGCTACAAGAACTTACTAAGAACTGGTAATGAAGGGGCTGTAATCCTGGAGGTGAAATGCTGCTGCCAGTGCTGAAACAAAGAATAGGGAAAAAATAACTGGACTCCATCTCCCCTGCTTCTGATCCCCTATCCTGTCACTCTCATTGGTTGGACAAAATAAGAAACTGGAGGACAATGGGACCCAGATATGTACACTACAGGATTCAGCCACCAGGTCCTCCCAACAAAAGAAAGAGTGATGGATAACAGACTGTGGTGGTTATGTTTGTGTGTCAACTTGGCTGGGCCTGGTTGAGTGGCTGGACAGCTGGTGGTAGTTATTCCCCATGATGAGACTGGCAATCACTTCTATGGTGGGATCTACCACAAGTACCTGAGTAGCTGCCTTTGGGATATGGTCTGCTTCCCATACATAAGAAACAGCTTTGGGAATGGTCTCTAGCTTATGGCATGCTTAGACTCTGCATGTAGTCATGTCATTGTTCAGCAGCTTACCATTCTCTGCCCACCTGGGGACTTACAATGGACTTGAATTAATGGCCTGCCATGCGGTTTGGTAACATCAGAACTGTGCCTTTTCACTTGTAAACCTTGGGCTTGGCAGCCTCAGCAGCCAGCAGCTATCTGAGTGGAACAAAAGCCTCTAGCTTAAATGAGTCAGCAGCTGGAAGCAGAGCCGAAGCCCAAAGTTGAGGGGCTTTCACCCAGTACCTAGAGCCTAGCACTTTGAAGTTGGACTTAAAGTCTCCAAATTGTAAGAGAATAAACTCCTGTTTGTTAAGGCCATCCCCTTTGTGGTATATCCTTGTCGGAGTGGCACTAGGTAACCAGAACACAGACCTATAAGATAATTGAATACTAAGCAGCCCATGCATTTTTATTGTGCTATGCAAATTCCATAAAGCTGTGTTAAAAAATTCTAAACAGATGGAAAACTATATAAACCATTTTCCATGTTTTTTTTTTTAATTTCCTTACAACTAACATATATAATATAAATTTTGCATGACTGTCAATTAATGCTTTGTGATACATGGATTAGTTCAAGCTTTAACTCAGACTTCTATGCACCTCACATATCTGTAAATAATGTCTTTATGCACCAAGGCTCTAAATTTCTATGACTGTATAAACGTCTTCACTGAGGTGGACTTTTTTCTTTTTTCCTTTGGTATCTCATTTTAAAATGTCAGACATTTCTCTGTCTAAAACAAATGAGTTCACATTTGACAGGTGATAAAAATAACTGCTTCATTTGCCACCACATTAAAATAAGTTGACAAAAGTTCTTCATTGTTATTTTCTGTCACATACTGCATCAGACCTTTTATCTGTCACCCCAGTATGATAGCAATCAGTGTGCCCTGGTAACACAATGTGCTTTATGGTTCTATTTTCCTAAAACTTAAACTATGGGAGTTAATGTTTTATGTAGATTTGTATAGGTTCTAGAGACATAGGAGATAGTGCATTTAGCAAAGGTACATTAGCCACAGATAGAGAGAGTATCTCACTAAATTGCACATATATTCTGTACTGATTCTTGCTAACTGCATTCTTTAGAGTGTTTTAAACATTTTAATATAATGTACCCATTTAAATATGATTGAATGTTGGAAAAGGCAATGAAAAATTTGTACAGTTTTCTGCTATTAGAAAAAAAATAAAAATTAGGCATGTAGCAGATCAATTTTCTCCCCTTGAAAATTATTAATATGTGCATTTAGAAAATTGACCAAGTAGTATACTCTAAAAGTCCACATGACAAAAGTAGAAACAGAGTCACTGTATCTGGTTAGTTTTTTTTTGTTTGTTTGGTTGGGGTTTTTTTGAGAATGGTAGGATATATGTCTTCCAACTTTGTTCTTTTTTTCAAATATGGTCTGGCTATTTTAGAACTTTTGCATTTATATATGAAATTTGTCAAGGATCTGGACTGAGCTGAGGATGCTGAGCTGAGCTCTCAGGTGTCCAATAAGAAATAGACAAGTCTGACCTTACCGAGACAGACTTTAAAAGCAAGAGAAACCGAGAGAAAGGGCATGACTTACCCTGTTCCATATTTCCCTAGGAACGATGATTGGTTGAGGGTCAGGTAAATCAATGTAGATGTTCAGACTGTATCACTGCCAGGGAATCCCAAACAAAAGATTTCGGCAGTTCTATGTGTCTAGGGGTGGAAGGTAAGGAGTGAGGGTTGGGTATCAAGCACAAGGGGAAAGGCCTTCTGGTGGAAAAGTACTGAATACTGGGTCAGAATACAAGTATCTTCAAGGTCCGACTCCTTCCCCTGACAAGAAAGCTTCAGCAGAGGAAGGTCTCTGTTGGTGATCTGCAGATGAAGAGCCCTCTTTTCAGAGATACCTGGACTAGGAATGAAGAGATCCAAGAAAGTTGTGAGTGGAGGAGGCCGGCTGAGTCCATGACTGGGATTCCCTTCAGAGAGAGCAATGCATTGTCTGTACAACCAATCTCTTTGGGGAGGCAACTTTCCTCCAGAGGCATGAAAAATCACACACAGGACTTTACCCAGAAGTAGAACTCAAAATTTTGAGTCAAATTTTCAATCGCTTCAAAAAATTCTACTGGCAATTTGATAGGGTCATGTTAAATCTGTAGATCATTGTAAGATAACTTACATTTACCAATAAATCTATAAATTTACTATTATTTTATATTTGTTTTAACTGTTGTTTGATCCCCTTTGTGTTTTTGTCTTTTTTTTTTTTTTGGATGGAGTAATTCATATAATTACCTTTTATCTTCTTGAAAGTTTATTAGCTATAATTCTTTGTTATCTTACTGGCTGCTTTAGTGTTTTTACTACACATTTTTTTGCTTATCACAATTTTCCTTCAAACTATGATATTATACAATTTTCCTATAGTGTAAGAAATGTTCAATATTATATTTCTATTATTCTTTTCCTGGCCTTTGTATAACACAATTTATACTTGCATATGTAACCTTTAATGAATATGTTGGGGTTATTAGTTCACATTTTAAATAGAGTAATTAGACTCATCTTAGCAGGTGTGCTTACATGAGCATCAAATAGTATTATTTTAATATTAATAATATTATATTGTTTTTGTTCAATTATCCTTTAAAGAGATTTGAATAATAGGAAGAAAAAGTTATATATTTAACTATGTGCTTGTCATTTCTGGTGATCTTTATTCCTTTGAAGAGATCTAAATTTCTATCTACTCTCAGTTTCCTTCTGTGGTAGCCAATCTCTAAGACAACTCACATGTTCTTTATTTCCTGGTATCCATATCCTTGTATATTTCCTCTCCATCTGGTATTGTAACTTTGTAAGGGTGTCTGAGCCAGTAGTATATTCTTACCATAAGAAGTTCTATGATTTACTAAATATTTATTTTCAACAGCTACATATTTTCATGAATTTTTCAGTAGATAAAATTAATAAATAACATCGATTTTAGTAATCAAAGGTACAATACTGCTATGTAACCTGAAACATGAAAGTGATTTGGAACTGGGCAGTAAGTGTTAGTGAAGTCCTAAAGTGCCTTAAAGAGAGTGCGGATTTTCAGAAAAGCCAGTTTATATTAGGAAAACTGAGAAAAGAGTATCTTTTATATGTAACACAAGAAAGTTGGGCAAAATGTTACCTGTAATTATGCGGAAAATAGAAAATTAACTAATAAACTAAGGCTATTTCCAACTACGGTATTGAATAAGCTTCCTATTTCTTCTTGCTTCTTGTATTAAAATGTTAGACAAACAAACTGAAGGTAGGACTATTTAAAAAAAATGAGACAAGATTTGACAATTTTGAAAATTCTTAATCTGTCTACACGACAAATGATGCAAAATAAATGTATTAGTTTTGAGCAAAGAGCAAATCCAGGAAAATGAAGGAAAAAAAATGAAGAAGTTTAAGTTGTGACTATAAAATCTTCTTTCAAATCTGAAAAACATCAACATCAATCCTTCAGAATTCTTTATGTTTATAAAATTATATACAAAGAAATATAGGGAGGTAAGAGACAAGATTGTGTTCTGGTGACACACACTACCCAATCCCACTACAACCGAGACCTGAAAAAATATATGAAACAGAGATAATAGTGGAACTGTGAGCATCAAATAAGAGGATGAAAAATTAGAATAGACACCAATTGGAAAGGGAGACAGAGTGAAAATAAAGACTGGGGAGAGAGAAGAAGCAAGGATCTGATAAAATGTGGCCATTTTAAGACACAGCTGGCAAGAAACATAGAAGAGGAGAAGCCAACTGCATGGAATCCTCATTGGGAAGGAGAAACAGTGTGGAAAAACACAGAATGAAACAAGATGAGCAGAATATGAGTTGGATCTAGGAGAAGAAAGTGCAGGGAAGCAGACAAGAATTGGGAGCCAGTTAAGGAGGATGAAACAACTGATTCTTAGTGAGCCCTAGTTGTTTGTGTTAAGGGCCTTCTCAGAGGAGAAAGCATGTGGAGTGGCAGTTGGGAGTCTCTGTACTCCTGAAGGCCCCTCTTGATTGAATCTGGATGGGAGTAGGATAATTGGCTGCACTCCTTCAGATGTGCACTGGGCCTATGCCAGTGAACGGTGATAAAGGAAGTGCTTTCTCCACAACACCTTCCTGATGACCAGAGATGAGCCTCCCCACACCTTCACCAATCCAATGGCTAAGGATGTTTTCTCTGCCATCCACCACCTGCTGGGTACGCTCAGACTCTCTTTGTCTGGAGCAAAAAAAAAAGAAGAAAATAAAACATACACAGAAACAATTAGTCCAATGGATTAGTGGACATGTGATCCTCAGTCTCCATGACACTGAGACCAGATGAAGTTGATGGAGCCTGGGTACCACGACCAATTGCTCTGAAAAAGATCACAATAGAAGGACCTGCATAGAGTGTGAAAAAAATATGGGATAAAATTTAAAGCATAAAAGAAGAGAGAGAGAGAGACCAGGTGTGCTGGACAGATAGAAACCAGTGAACCCCTGAGACTATGGTCCTTAAACATCCTTCAAGCCTGGAACTGAATTCACCACAACTTGGCTCAACTTTCAGCCAAACAATAGTCATAGAAACAGCCATTAAGAAATCAAACAAAGTATTGCCTCAGGCAAATCTGCTGCAAAAGACTTCTGTAAAATGTTAAGAAGCAAAGGTGCCCTTTGAGGACTAAGGTGCTTATGACCTAAGCCATGATATTTGTTGTTTATTTTTCTTGCCTGTCTAACTATATATCTACTCATATATTAGTATTTGCTGTTACTGATATTGCAGTATTGTGTATGCAATAGTATTAGTCTTTTTTGTCTGTACCTCTTGTGCACCCCTCAGTGTCTTCCTTTTCCTTAATGACATTGTGCTAGTCACAAACTTTTCTTATATTGCTTTTGCAATGTATTGTATTGGGCAAATCTGCTGCAAGAGACTTCTTTACAATGTTAAAAAGAAAAGAGGTCCCTTTGAGGACTAACGAACACCTGACCCAAGACATACTATCTTTAATCACTACATATGCATGCAAAAGTTGGGCAAGAATAAAGAAGACTAAAAAAAAATTGATGCATTTGAATTATGGTGCCAGTGAAAAACACTGAATAGAACCATAGAGGAACTAACAAAACTATCTTGAAATCAATCCATCTGAAATGCTCCCTTAGATGCAAGGATGGTGAGACTTTATCTCATGTATTTTGGACATGTCCAGTTCTTGGAGAAGAAAATCATGCTCTGTAAAGTAGAGGGCCAGAGAAAAAAGAGGTATCCCTCAACAAGATGCATTGATACAATGGCTGCAACCATGGGATCAAACAAAGCAATGACTATGGAGATAGCACAAAACTGGACAGTGTTTGGCCCTGTAGTACACAGGGTCTCTGTGAGTCAAAAAAACTTGAAGGCACCTAAAAATAACAGTATAAATGAAGGTATTTTGCATTAGGAGAGTACATAAATTCTTGAAGACCAGAAGGAAGACTGTCATAATTAGTCTCTAGATTGTCCCCAGTAATATTCCAGTGTAGTCTTCAGTTGACATGTTAGCATCAGCTGACACTTTGATTGAAGCCCTGTGAGAGACTCTGAAGCAAAGGATCCAAATGAACTTGGTCCAGATTCCTGACCAACAAAAACTGTGGCATAACAGATGTTTGTTGTGTTATGCCATTAAGTTTTGGCATAATTTGTGACTCATCAGTAAATAAATAACATAATTATGCATTAATGAACCTATCTTCAAGTTTGTTTGTGTGATTTATTGAAATTTTTGCACCTGTTATCATCAAATTTGAAAAATCTTTATCTTTCAAATATTTTTCTGTACCTTCTTCTTTTCTTTTTCATAGACTTTAATTATATATAATTAGTCTACATGAGGCTTTTCTCCATTTTTCAACTCATTTTTTCTCTTATGTTATGTTTTGGATACTATCTGTTCCAGTGTTTTTAAGTTTTATTCTTGTGCAATTATTGTTGTTGTTGTTGTGTGCCGTCGAGTCGGCCCCGACTCATAGCAACCCCTCCTTGGGTTTCCGAGGCAGTATCACTACAGAAGTAGGATTGCCCAACCTTCCTTCTGAGGAGTGGCTGGTGGGTTTGAACCGCCAGCCTTCTGGTTAGCAGTCAAGTGCTTTAGCCACTATGCTACCAGAGCTCATTAATCTCATCTTATGTAATTTTTCAATTGTGATTTGGGTGAAAGTTTGCAGACCAAATTGGTTTTCAATTCCACAATCCATACACATTTTGTTTGTGACATTCATTACAGCCTTCACAATGTAACAGCACCCTTCCCACTCCCTCCCTGTGTATACCATTTCCTTTATTCTTCTATCATATCCCTTACTTCCTTCCTAGCTAACCCCTGGGCAAATGTCACACTTCTGACTTCATATGATTGATTGATTTATTGATTACATACATCCCTGGTGTTATTGTTCACATTACTGGCTTATCATTTGGCTAAAAGTTGAGCCACATAAGTGAGTTCAGTTCCAGCCTTGAAAGATGACTAAGGACTGTAGTCTCAGGGGTTCTGCCAGTCTCTATCAGACCAGTAAGTGTTTTTTTGTTTGTTTTTTTTTTTTTTCCCTATCATTTTGAGTTTTGTTCCATATTTTTTTCCTCCTCTATCCAGGACTTCCTATTGTGTTTCCTTACAGAGTAGTCAGCAGGGGTATCTGGGCACCATCTACTTGTTCTGGTCTCAGGGCCATGGATGTGAGAATTCATGTGGTCCACTAATCCTTTGGACTGTTTCCTTGTGTCTTAGATTTTCTTCTCTCTTTGTTCCAGATGTGAAGAGACAAATATTTGCATCTTAGCTGTCCACTCACAAGCTCTTAAGACCCCACTCACTATTAACCAAAGCAGAATTCAGAGCATAGTCTTTGTGGACTACACATGCCAACTGACTGTGTGCCCTAAAACTTCTCCTGAGTCCCCAGACCCAGCTTCTCATTTCCTTCAAGGTGGTGGGTTACTGCTTAGAAGTTTTCATAAGTTTGCCCCATGTATACCCTACTATATTGATACAGACAGTATTTGTCTATCAAACCTATATAGTACATGCATAAATACACACTTTATAGATATCATATACTAAACTTACTAAACTTGGATATTTGCGGTCTAGTACCATTCCCATTCCCACTCCTGTTCAACTTGAATGTATATCTTTGAATCCACTCACAGATTATTGTTATTACTCCTATTGCAGGATTGTGTATTCTATTTTACCTTTGTTGATTTTAACTCTTGTGCTCCTACCAGTGTCTTCCTCTGCCTTGATCACTTTGTGCTGACATCCCCCTTATTGTATTTTGCCTTTCCCTTTACCTTAGTTGATACATGTCTACCCTCTAGTTGGAGCTCTGGTGGTGTAGTACCTAACGCATTTAAGTGTTAACCAGATGGTTAGTGGTTCAAACCCACCAGCAACTCTGCAGAAGGAACACTGGGCAATCTACTTTAAAGATTTACCTCCTCGGAAACACAAAAGAGGGTAGCGATGAGTCAGAATTGACTTGATGGGACTGAGTTTTGTTTTTGCTTTTAATCTGGTTAGGGACTTACCCACTCTTACCCTCTCACCCTTGATAACTTTCAAAGAATGATTCTTCTGAGTGTAAATATTTTCCTGACTTTTTACTGTTTGATGAATTTCATTTGCCATAATGTCCTCTATGTTCATCAATGTTATGACATGTTCCACAGATTCATCGTTACTCATTCACGTTGTGCAATATTTGTGTGTATGTACCATAGTTTGTTTATACATTCTTCTATTGATGGACACTTATGTAATATCTATCAGTTTGTTATTGTGAATAATAATGCAAACATGAGTTTGAATGTATCTGTTTCACAATTCTTACTTCTCTAGGATATATACCCTGTAGTAGACTGTTGGATCATATGATATTTCTATTTCCAACTTTTTAAGGAAGTGCCATACTGTTTTCCACAGTGGTTGCACCATTTCATTGTCCCACCAGCAGTGTTTGAGGGCTCCAGTCCACACCAACACCAGCATTTCTTCTTTTCTGTTTTTCTGAACTTTGCTATTATTCCTAGGGTGAGATGACATCTCAACATTGGTTTTGATAAGCATCGTTCTCATGGTTAATGATCACAAGCATACCTTCATGTATTTGATGGCCATCTGAATGTATTCTGTGATAAAGTGTCTGTTCATGCCCTATTTTTAAATGGGATTGTTTGTCTTTTTTGTTGTTGACATGTTGAAGTTTTATATAAATTTTAGAGATTACTCCTTTGTCTTATATATCATTGCCAAATATATTTTCTAAGTCTGTAGGTTTTATTTTTACTCTTTAAAAAAAAAAAAATCCTGATAAATATAAGTGTTTAACTTTAAAAGGTCCTGCTAATCTAGCTTGTATTCTACTGTTTGTGTATATTTAGTTACATTTGATAGTGTTTTGATGCCATGTATTAGGGACCCTAAGTTTGCCCCTATTTTTTTTTTCTTTGATTAA
>NW_006922468.1:70191-83390 GCF_000298275.1 Orycteropus afer afer
ATTGTTTTGTTAGTGTAGAGGAATAAAGCATATTTTTGTTTGTTGATCTTGTACTTGCCACATTGCCAAATCCTTCAATTAGTTCCAGTAGTTTTCTTCTTAAGTCTCTAGGATTTTCCATGTATAGAGTCATATCATCTGTGAATAAAGATGGTTTTATTTCTTCTTGGCCTATTTGGATGCTCCCCCCATCTCCTTTCTTGACTTATAGCCCTGACTAGGATTTTGATACAATATCAAATACGAGTGGTGATAAAGGGCATCTTTTCCTGGTTCTCATTCACAAGGAAAATGTTTTTAGTCTCTCTCCATTGAGAATAAAGTCAACCATTGGTTTTGCATATAGGTCCTTAATTATGTTGAAAATTTTCCTTCTATTCCTATTTTGCTGAGAGTCTTGATCAAGAATAGGAGTTGGATTTTGTCAAATCTCTTTCTGCATCAATTGATATGATGGTTTTTTCCCTCAGTTTTATTTATGTGGTGAGTTACACCAGTTGTTTTTCTAATGTTCACCCATATTTTTATACCTACTATGAATCTCACTTGCTCAAGATAGATTATGTTTTGATATATAGTTTGACTCTATTTGATAGTATTTTGCTGAGAATTTTTATGTAATATTCATGAGGGATATTGGTGTATAATTTTCTTTTTCGTTATATATCTGAGAATCATAAAAAAATTATAGATAACATTGTGAAGAATGAGAATTCCAAAACACTTAACTGTGCTCATGTGGAACCTGTACACAGACCAAGAGGCAGTTGTTTGAACAGAACAAAGTATACTGCTTTGTTTAAAACAGGGAAAGATATGCATCAGGATTGGATCCTTTCACCATACTTATTCAATCTGTATGCTTAGAAATAATCTGAGAAGCTGGATAATATAAAGAAGAACACAGCATCATGACTGGAGGAAGACTCATTAAAAATTTGTGATATGCAAACGACACAACTTCCTTGCTGGAAGTGAAGAATATTTAAAGCACTTACTGATGAAAATCAAAGACTACAGCCTTCAGTACGGATTATAGCTCAAGATAAAGAAAACAAAAATCCTCATACATGGACCAGTAAGCAGCATCATGAAAAATGGATGGGGAAAAGATTGAATTTCATTTTACTTGGATCCACAATGAATGTTTACAGAAGCAATAGTCTAGAAATAAATAGCATATTCAATTAGATAAATCTGTGGCAAAGACCTCTTTAAACTGTTAAAGAGCAAACATGTTATTTTGAAGACTAAGGTGTGCCTGACTCAAGTCATGGTGGTAGCATAGTGCCTAAGGCACTTGACTGCTCACCAGAAGGCTGGTGGTTCAAACCCACCAGCCACTCCTCGGAAGGAAGGTTGGGCAATCCTACTTCT
Source organism: Orycteropus afer afer (assembly GCF_000298275.1). Classification (NCBI taxonomy): domain Eukaryota; kingdom Metazoa; phylum Chordata; class Mammalia; order Tubulidentata; family Orycteropodidae; genus Orycteropus; species Orycteropus afer. The sequence continues at coordinate 71,569 of NW_006922468.1, forward strand.
GTAGTGATACTGCCTTGGAAACCCAAGGAGGGCTTGCTATGAGTCGGGGCCGACTCGATGGCAATACAACAACAACAACAACATATGTATGTGAGAGCTGGGAAATGAATGAGGAAGACCAAAGAAGAATTGATGCATTTGAATTTTGCTGTTGGCAAAGAATATTTAAGGTACCATGGACTGTCAGAAAAACAAATACATTTATCTTGGAAGATTTACAGCCAGGATGTTCTTAGAAGTTAGAATGGCCAGACTTTGTCTTTATGACAAATGTTGTCAGAAGAGACTAATCCCTGGAGAAGGATAATATACATGGTAAAGTAGAGGGTCAGTGAAAAAGAGGAAGACTGTGGTAGTTAAGGTTGTGTGTCAGCTAGACTGGACCTGGTTTTGAGTGGCTAGCAGCTGGATGTAGTTTTTCCCCATGGTGTGATTGGTAATTCACTCCATATACTACATATCTACTGGAGAAGCTGAGTAGCTGCTTTAGGGTTGTGAACTGCTTCCACTATAAAAGAAGCAACTTTGAGCAAGGTCTCCAGTTTTTGGCATGTTTGAATCCTGCATGTAGCCAGGTCATTATTCAGCAGTCTGCCATGTTGTCTGCTGATCTTGGGACTGTTAATGGGATTTGAATCAATGCCCTACTGTGTGGTTTGGTAATATTGAAACTGTGCCTTTTTACTTGTTGACTTTGAGTTTGTCAGCATCAGCAGCTAGCAGCTGCCTGAGTCAAGAAAGCGTCCAGCTTCAGTGGGCCAGGAGCAAAAGGCAGAGCTGAAGTCCAAGATTAGAGGGTTTTCACCCAGCCCCTAGAGCCTGGCACTTTGAACTTGGACTTCTAGCCTCCAAAACTGTAAGAAAATAAACTCCTATTTATTGAAGCCATTCCACCTGTGGTATTTTCTGTTAGAACAGAACAAAGTAAACAAAACAAAGACCCTCGATGAGATGGATTGATACACAGGTTGGGACAATAGGCTAAAGTATGACAATGATTCTGAGGATGGTTTAGGATGGTGTAGTGTTTCATTCTGTTGTACATAGAGTCTCTATGAATCAGAATTAACTCAATGTCACCTAACAACAGCAACAGTGACGTTTTTGCATGGTTTTGGTATCAAGGTTATGATTGCTTCATAGAATGAGTTCAGGAGTATTCTACCCTTTTCTGTGTTCTGGAACAGTTTGAGTAGAATTCGCTTCAACTCTTCACCAAATGTTTGGTATAATTTGCCAGTGAACCCATCCGGGCCAGAATCTTTTCTTGATAGGGAGTTTTTTTGATGATCTCTTCAATTTCTTATTTTATGATGGGTCTGGTCAATTTTTTAATTCAGATTGTGTTAGTTTGGGTAGGTAGTGTGTTTCTAGAAATTTGTACATTTCTTCTAGGCTTTCAAATTTGTTGGTGTCCAGTTCTTCATAGTATTCTGTTATTATTCTTTTTATTTCAGTTGGTTTTGTTTTGAAATCACCAACTTCATTTCTTATTTGTGCTTTTGAAAATTTTCCTTTGCAATGTTTGGCAGGGGTTTCTCAACTTTATTAATCCTTTCAAAGAATCACCAACTTCTAGTCTTTGTGATTCTTTCTATTGCTTTTTTTGTTTCATTTATTTCTGATCAAATCTTTATTATTTATTTTTTCTGGTTATTGTAAATTTTCTTGCTATTATTTTTCTAATTGTTGGAAATACTGGTTTAAGGTATTGATTTTTATTCTTCTTTTCTGATGGGTATATTTACTGCTACAAATCGTGCTCTGAGCATTGCGTTGGGTGTGTCACAAAGATTTCCATATATTGTGTTTTTATACCCCTTTGACTCAAGGAATTTTTTTTTATTTAATATTTTATTTCTTCTATTACTGATAGTTCTTAAAGTGTGGTGTTACTCAGTTTCAATTTGATTTTTTTCCCTTGATTTTCCTGTTGTTGATTTCTAATTTTATAACACTAATTTTTAGCTCATTTTTTCCTTTGTGTCTAAGGTGTGTTTCTTGTAGACAGCATATTCACGGGTTTGTTTCCTTATCCATTCTGCTACTCTCCGTCTCTTGACTTGTGCTTTTAATCCATTTACAATCAGTGTAATTATTAAAAAGTATAAATTTACTGCTGTCATTTTGTTATTTTTTTTTCTCTTGATGTTTTCTTTGTTCAATATATTTTAATGTTCTGAGTTCATTTTGTTTATAGATTTTCTTATTTCTTTTTTTGCTATTTTAGTGTTTTCTCACACTTTGATTTTCTTATTTTGGTGAGAAGATTAATTGTCTTTGAGGTTCCCTGGTAATTTATTAATATCTTCCCAATTTTAGGATAGTCCTTTCTATCTTGATATCATCCTGACTTCTTCTCCATATGGAAAGCCTATAAATAAATCACTTATTCCCTCTTTTTACTTTGTAGTTATTGTCTTTAACAAATTGACATCTCTGGTTCCTTATTAGAAGCTCTGGTGGCATAGTACTTAAAGCATTTGACTGCTAACTAGAAGGCTGGTGGTTCAAACCCACCAGCCACTCCTTGGGAAGAAGGTGGCACAATCTACTTCTGTAGTGATACTGCCTCAGAAACCCAAGGAGGGATCTCTATGAGATGGATCCAACCACAACAATGTGTTGTGTTGCATTCTGGTTTCTTATTTTCAGTTCTGTAGTCTTATATTATTTTTGGTACTTCTATCTCTGTATTTAGGTTGATTTCTGGGTGATGCTGCTGTGCAACTTAATCTCAGGTGGTTGTCTGCCATTTCTGGTTCTCTATTCAAAAGACTCCCTTTAGCATTTCTTGTATGATTGGTGTGGTTTTTACAAATGCCCTTAATTTCTGGTTATCTGGAAATGTCCTAATTTTGCAATTGTATTTAAAGGACATCTTTGATGGAAATATAATTCTTGGTTGGCATTTTTTTTTTTTTAAATTTCAGAGTTTTATATATGTCATCACATTGCGATCCTGCCTCTACGAATTTTACTGAGAATTCATTTCTTAGTCTTATTGATTCTCCTTTGTGAATATTCATTTTTCCTGGGCTGTTTTCCATATTCTTTTGCCTTTGTATTCTTTTTAGTATTTAGTATTCTTTGGTTTTGGAAAAAATGATTATGATATGTCTTTGAAATTTTTTTTCATCTGGTGGCATAGTGCCTAAGGCATTTGACTGCTAACCAGAAGGCTACAGGTTAAAACCCACCAGCCACTGCTTGGAAGGAAGATTGGTCAATCTATTTCCATAGTGACACCTCCTTGGAAACCCAAGGAAGGGTTGCTGTCAGTTGGATTCAACTTTCCAGCAGTAAGTTTGGTTTTTTGGTTATCCTATTCTGGGTGTCGAGTTTCTTAAATGCATACATTTCATCTTTCATTATATTAGGGTAGTTTTTTCCAGAAATTCTTGAATAATTCTCTCAATGCTTTTATTTATCTCCTCCTGTTCTGGAATGCTGATAATATGTAAAGTATTCCTTTTGATGTTATCTCACAATACTGTACAAAATACCAGCCACAAACATGGCTGTGCTGGAACAAAACATTCACTCTGCAGAAGTGCACACTTCCAAGCAGGGAGAGGCAGGGGTGAGCCCTGCTAGCCATATGGGCAATAGGGGGACGGGTTCATGCTCTGCACCAAAAAAGACAAACTCATTGCCAACGAGTTTGATGTGACTCATAGTGACCCCTCCTTTTGTTTCTGATGCAGTATTACTATGGAAGTAGATTGCCCCATCTTCCTTCCAAGGAGTGGCTTGTGGGTTTCAACCACCAGCCTTCTGATTAGCAGCCAAATGCCTTAGGAAATAGACCACCAAAGCAGGAGGCAAAAAGCAAAAAAATAAAAAATAAAATAAAATAAAAAAAGGCAAAGAAAGAAGAAGAAATTAAAAAGGAGAAAAGAAAAGAAAAGTAAAGGTTGAGGGAAGAACTAAGCAGAAAAATAGAGGGAAAAAAAATAAAACAATCAGAGCATTGGGAGTGGGAGTTTCTGGGAGGTTGTACAAGGTAAGAGAGGTGTTGCAACTTTCCAGTCACCCAATCACCAATGTAGATGCTGCTTCAGTCTTGTGAAAATTGAACCAGTTTTCTGCTTCTTCCTCTGTTTGCAATATGGTTGGAATCATTCAAAATGGCCACACTTTGCCAGTTGGTAGTTTACTGTTCTGCTCCTTATCACACTGCTTTTGCTCAGTCTTTTCCTCTCATTGTTATTTTATCTACATCTTTATTCTTTCCTTTAAATCTCTGGATTCTAGTATAGTCATTCATATCTGTTTCAATTAGGGTTTTGTTGTTGAGTGTCTGATTAGCATATCTGTCTATTCTGCCATCTTAGATCCTCTATTCCAATTTTTCATTACAGATATAATAATTTATATTTGTAGAAGTTTGATTTAGATCTTTTCTTAGATATTCTCTCTCTCTACTCAGTTACTGACCATATAGAATATGGTTATAACTTTTATATGTGCTTGTCTCTAAGTGTTAATGTGGTAAGTATAGAGACTGTTTTATTGACATATCTTTGTCCTTAGTATAAGTAAAATTTTCCTATTTTTTAACTTAACTGTTAATTTTAATTGAATGCAGATATTAAGAGTTTTACCTGGTTGGGTGATGAATATTTATGAATGAATTCCTATAAATTATGCTTCAGTTTTATACTGAGGTGGTGGTAAATGATTCTGAAGTTGTATGATTCTTTTGGATCTTGTTTATAAAATTATCTAAGTGTCATTACAACATATTTAATGTAGAACCACTTATTTTTCATTTCTGAGACAAAACTCTTCTGACTATTATATTTGATGCCCAGTGCATTAAGAGGATTGGTTTCCCATTTTGTATGACCACTGGGTACTGTTACATTTAATATATTTTGGGCATCTTTCCTGGCCTCTGGTAGTTACCTCACACCCGTGTTCTGATCAGTAGTCTCCTGATTGCATGAGGAGAACCCTTTGTGATTTTCAGAGCTACCTCCCCAGGAAGGTCTCTCTTCTCATGTACATTGTCTGGTAGACTCTGCCACTTTGGTGTCCATGAATATTCAGTCTATCTCCTCAACTCTGGAATCTCAAACAGACTTGATCTGATTTTTTTCCTACTTGTGCTATAGTTTGGAAACTCTTGAGAAAATAAGTTTGGACAACTGAAGTGCTCACATAATTTGTATGTCTTAGACATCATTTTCTGATGCTCAATGTCTTTAAAAATGTGATTTCCTATATTTTTTCAGGTTATTTTAATTTTTATTTTTGTTGTCTCAGGTGAGAGGGTCTATTTAAGCTCTCAGGAAATAGGAGAAGGACCGTATGATATCATTCTGCAGCATATTTCTGGGAGTAAGGATTCTGAAGGATAGCAGTAGGTTGAAGTCAAATTGCCTACCAGATTTTATCTTCTCTGTGACAGTAGCTAAACACTTGGCTGCTAGCCATAAGTTTGGTCATTCGAATCCACTAGCCACTCCATGATTGAAAGGTGTGGCAGTCTGCTTCCATAAAGATTACATTTTTGGAATCCTTCAGAGAAATTGGACTCTATCTCATAGGGCAACTGTGTCTTGGAATCAACTCAATTACACTGGGTATGGCTAACAGATGCTGGGCATAGTTCCTGGGATATATAAAGCAGGAAGGCTCTACGTGGCTAAAATCTGGTGTTTTTTTTTTTGTTTTGTTTTGTTTTTGGTGAGCTGTTTTAAAACAATTGAATTTATACAAATTTGAGTTTTACATCAGTAGGCTGTTTTAGTCTAGTAGGGCTCAGCTTGATATGAAGAAGTAAATAACCTGGGGTCAATATCCAGAGGCCATCATTGGCTCATTTATTTAACAGGCATGATTGGAATTTTTCTGGCCATACTGATCAGTTTGGAAGTGTTTACGTTTATAAATTTTATTAGGATAATCAAATAAGGATTGCATAATGAAAAAGTTATAATGATTGCCATAATCCTGAATGCCTTTTGATTCTGTCAATGACAAATTCTAAAACTTGCTAATTTTTTGTGTGTGTTTTACACAGACAGTTGTCAAAAAAGAAAAATCTGAATTTAGATAGAGAGCTAGTTTATTCTGAAAGATGATTATTTCAAAGGCAGAAAGAAACTAAAAATAGGTGTCAGGTGTATTATAATAGGGAGAAGGCTCTGATCATAATATCAACAAATGTTTCAAGAGTTAAGCAAAACAAATTTTTCTTTTACAGAGAGAAGAGTAAAGAAGGCTAGGAAAAAAAGCAAAACAAAACAAAACAAAACAAAACAAAACAGCTGTGGGAAAGTGGATAAAGAATGGTGTGATCAGAGAAGGTTTTATACTGTGTCTCACCTTTTCTCCAGGAGAGGCCCTTAACAAGTCATATAAAGAAGGGGGATTATATGTAAATTTTTTTAATCACTGCTGTTTCACAGAACCACAGAGTTCATAGAAAATTCTCTCAATCATGGCCTTCGTTCTTGCTGCCACGGAAGTTGGATCTGACTCATAGCAACCCCTCCTTGGGTTTCCGAGGCAGTATCACTATGGAAGTGATTGTCCAACCTTCCTTCTGAGGAGTCACTGGTGGGTTTGAACCTCCAGCCTTCTGGTTAGCAGTTAAATGCCTTAGGCACCATGTCACCAAAGCTGCCTCATTAAGAGAACATATCTGAATATAATTAATTCATTTATATTATTGCCATTCATTTTTTGTGAATTTGTATAATTGTCTGCAAATATGCTAAGTAGCAGTGAATTATCCACAACTATATTGATGTAAAGATTTTTAATGACATACAAGTAAGTAAATAAAGTTAAAAATATTAAATAAATAATATTGTGGCTGTCTTGAGGAAATGACAAAATTTTTGACAGTGGTACATGTATGATAAAAGCTTGGAAAACACTGAATTAGGGCACTTAATCCTTACAATAACTTTATAATTTAATCATAAGTAGATGTACTTTGATGATAAAAATGAAGCAAAGAGAGTTTAACTAACATCTTCAATCTTATACCATAAACAAGTAGCAGATATAGGATTTAAATTCAGTTCTTCTTACCTTTAGAGCTTAGCCTCATTATTGGTACCCTATTTCTTCTCTAGTGTTCTACTGGAAATCTGTTTTCGTTTATTTTTTTCTTCTTCAGAAATAAGAAATTAAATCCATAGTGTCATCATACAAATAGTCTAGAAATTATCTGAGTTGTTGTATTTGTGGCATGGAGACAAAGATGAAAGTTATTTTTATTGAAGAATGTGTAACTGCAAAATGTTTTTATATATTTGATAATCCTGAAAATCTATCTATAAAGCTATTTGTACATATAGCAATTTAATACTTTACGTATTTTATCAGTCATTTTTTTGCCACATACTGATAAATGGCTACATGCATATGCTTTCTGAAATACCTAAGTTAGAAATTTTGAGCAAATGTCCATTCTTTTTTCAAATTAACCATCATAAATATTCAAGAGAATTATGGTCCCAGTGGGGGAGGCCTTTGATATCAGCTGCCTTTGGACAGCTGTTTGCTAACATAAGTTTTCCAAACTGAGAGATTTAATGTTAAATATGTAGTAATTGTTCTACTGTCAAAAGAGAAAAAAAAAAAAAAAAAAAACTGCCACTGACTTGATTCTGACTCATTGTAACCTCTATTGGGTTTCCAAGGCTGTAAATCTTAATGGAAGTAGATTGCCTCATCTGTCAAAAGAAGGAGTATACATTTCCAACAAATAAAATATTTTGTTAGAATATTTTTAATTAATAAAGTAAATATTTAGGAAATACTGTGTTCTACCTTCTTGATCTTTCTATTTAACAAGTTATTATACTTTTATGAATCCATATTGTAGGTTATCATAGAATTTCCCGTTCAGATTCTTATGGTTAAAACAGAATTGGTAAATTAAATAAGCTACTGACAAATAAATGTGGAATTTGCTTGAAAGCAAGTAAATAGAAATTTCTTTGGCTATATGGGAGCTCTGGTAGCATAGTGGCTAAAGGCAATTGACTGCTAACCAGGGGGCTGGCGGTTCAAATCCACCAGCAACTCCTCGGAAGGAAGATGGGGCAATCTACTTCCGTAGTGATACTGCCTCGGAAACCCAAGGAGGGGTCGCTATGAGTCACGTCCGACTTGACGGCACATAACAACAACAACAACATATGAACATATAGAGGGAAGTGGTGATGAAGTAGTAGAATTCCTCCTTGCATGTGGAAGACTCAAGTTCATTTTCTAGCCAATGCATTTCAAGTGCAGCCAACACATGTTTATCAGTAGAGGCTTAAATTCTGTTGTGATGCTGAATAGATTCCAGAAAAACTTCCAGACTAAATCAGACCAGGCAGTAAACTTGCCAATCTACATTCCAAAATCAGCCAATGAAAATCCAATTGATCATAACAGTCTAGCCCCTTTGTACATGAGATTGCCATGAATCAGGAGCTAACTCAATGCCATCTGGCAAGAATTGGCACCTAAGAACAATCCCAAGGAGTTCTGGATAATGTTACTTTTTCTGTATACAAAAAAAAAAAAAAAGTTCACTGCCATTGAGTCTATTCAACTCACAGAGACTCCTCCTTGGGTTTCCGAAGTGGTATCTCTATGGAAGTAGATTGTCCAATCTTCCTTCTGAGGAGTGGCTGGTGGGTTTGAACCACCACCTTTCTGGTTAGCAGTCAAATGTCTTAAGCACTACGCCACCAGAGCTCCCTTTTCTGAATATACACATTATAAATTTATGGGAAGATGAGACTGTCATGCAGAGAAGGCTCAGATATATCAAAATTTGTCAAGGATATTTAGAACTTACTGTGTACACTCCAGAAAAAAAGACCTTTGATATGGTTCTGAGTATAGTTTTTCCATGGTGTCTTGAGCAAATAAAAAATTGCTGTGGATTTTTCTTTGATAATTTCATCGTAAGTTTAAAATTTCATCTCTCAGAAGCAGCTGACATTAGGTGGCTTTACCTGGTACTTTTTCTACCTACACTCATGTATAATTCTTTGGTTATGATGATATTTATATCCACTCTTAATCACATCTCTTTAAACATAACCTATGAGGATCTGTTCCAATCACTGACTGTTCTTGTATTTGAATATATATTTTCCTATTTCTGCATGTTGATATACTTCATTTACCTTTCCCCTTTGGGGAGTCTGCATTTTTTTCTCACTTGACTGGAATAAATTGTCAAACAAGGGGCCATTACTATCTTTTACACAGAGAAATTTCTAATCAGGGAAATGAGCAAATTCTGCAACTGGAGTCCAAAAACCAAGCTTTAATTTAAGAACACCCACCAAATCACCAAAATAATTAAAATCATTGAAAATTGCAATCTGCAAGTCAGCATGGTGGCTGAAAAGTTTATTACTTCAGTCTGTGAGGCAATCTGTCTGTGAAGACTTTGTTTTACTTTCCAAAGCCATTCTTTATCTGACTTAGTGTTTTTAATCACAGCTTTCTCAGAGCTGATGTGAATATAAAGAAACCCTAAAATGAGCATAGTGGTAGCATAGTGCTTAAAGCACTTGACTGCTAACCAGGGGGCTAGCGGTTCAAACTCACCAACCACTCCTCTGAAGGACGATGGGGCAATCTACTTCTGTAGGGATACTGCCTCGGAAACCCAAGGAGGGGTCACTATGAGTGGGGTACGATTTGACACACATAACAACAACAAAATGAGCATATATATATAAACATTATAAAAAAAAAAAAAGAAAGAAAGAAACCTTTTGGGAAAATTCTTATTCATTATTTACAGTAAGCAGAAGAAAAACTTATATGCCTCTCATACTTCTGAAAAAAATGCTATTAGAGAAATAGATTATGAAATACACACACACACACATACTACTTTTATTCCAACATCATTTTTTTTTTCCTTGCATCTAATATAAAGGAATGTATCACTTTAACATTTTGTAAAACGTCCTGAATGGTCCAGCAAGTGTTTTGTCTGGGTCGATATTCCACCCATCTATTTTCTGATGAGCAGTGAGTCTTCATTGTTTATATCAAGTAGCTGGGCTTTAGTATCAGAGCTTCCTTTGATATTGACAAAAAAGACTAGCTGCAAGAGAACTTCAAGTCAAAGTCCTAACTAATCCTATCAAGTCAGTCAGGAGGAAGAAAACCTGCAAATGTTAGTTGGGAATGCTGTATTCTCTTGTAGGATTACTATGACTTAGAATTGATGGATATTGAAGGAAAACAAGAGGATTGAAAATTTGGTAACAACAATTGGGTCAAGGTAACAGAATACAAACCAATTTGCCAATTGGCACAAAAATTTCCTTCCTACATGGAGTTAGAACTCAATTTAATCTCCATCAGACTAGACAGAGTCTGTGTATCAACGAATTACCTATAATTTAAAAAAAGTCCCAAAAAAACAAACTCACTGTTGTCAGGTTGGATCCAGCTCATAGCGACCCCTCCTTGGGTTTCTGAGGCAGTATCTCTGCAGAAGTAGATTACCCAACTTTCTTTCTGAGGAGTAGCTGGTGGGTTTGAACCACCAGCCCTCCCGTTAGCAGTCAAATCCCTTCGGTACTATGCCACCAGAGTTCCTAATTTACAAAAGGGAGCAAAATATCTCAAAGACAGTAAATAGGACCAGGCTGACAACTTGGATGTGTGTGTTAGATGTTAGGCATAGTTCCCTCCTGACTCACAATTTTCTTTTATCCTACAATAATCAGTAATCTCCCGATAATTAAAAAAAAAAAAAAAACAAAACTGAAAGATTATCCTTGACAAATAGATGGTGCTCAGCTACTACTGTCAACCACTTGGAAGAAGATCTTTGTAGGAGATCCTGGATAGACAGGGGGAACAATGTGGAACAAAACTCAGTATCATTTAGGGAAAAAAAGGCGGACCAGGTTTACTGGCCCGATGCAGCCTGGTGGAACCAGTGAGACTATGGCCCCTAGCTGTGCTTCAGGTCTGGAATTGAACACACACCTGTAGCTTCCAGCCAAGCAGTAGACAGGCATACTAGTTGAGCATTTATCTGAGGTAGATACACTCCTTGGAGAGAACAAGTAAGAGAGAAAGAAGGGCTGCTCAGGTACAGGGAGACAGCTCAGGGGGTAGGAGTGCATGGAGGGATGGTCACAGGGAAGTGGTACCTATAGGGAGGAAGTGGGAGAGGAGATGTTGCATTGTGCTAAATAATGGTCAATGTCATGAGACAAAGTGTATGTCATCTGCTGTATGGAAAGTGCATTTGTTCTGTAAATTTTCACCCAAATCACAATAAAAATAAATTTTTTTTAAAAAAGATTATCTTTGACAATCAAATGAGATTGATTATATAATATTTAGCTTGATTACATAATGCAATAAAAAAGATAATTTTTCTTTAGGCTTTCTGAAGTTTGCTGTCCTGGAAATTTTTATAAGGAATTTCAGATACAACTTTTTCAAGCATCTTGATTCTAGAAAGCTACATAATATATTATCTATGAGATGTCACCTGAGCTATATATAAATTTGGGCAAATTCATCTCTTCTCAACATTCTCAGTGTATCCTAAGGTTCCCTGGTCTACTCATCTATACGATTGGGAATCTAGTAAGTCTGAAAACTCTGTAAGTCAGGTACTGGATCAATTTTCCCAAAAGAACTTTTTAAGCATTGGCTTCATAGAGTCAAGTTTAGTGTCTTAGAAATGTCTGATCAATGCTTGAGAAGGTCTTTTATAATTCCTGCCTTTGCATTTATAAATCCATATCACATGAAGGAAAATTAGAGCATAATGAATTTTGTCTGGTATTAATAATAATAGTAAATTATTA
>NW_006922468.1:83493-86413 GCF_000298275.1 Orycteropus afer afer
AGGCGTTCTGGTGGCCTAGTGCCTAAGTCATTTGACTGGTAACCAGAAGGCTGGTGGTTCAAACCCAATAGCCACTCCTCAGAAGGAAGAGTGGACATTCTCCAATCTTCCTCTTCACATACAGTAATAATATATTATTATTATAAATAATAATAATAAATAATAATTATTACTCAATCTGTACTCTAACTCCACAAAATATAATTTTGATTTTTTTATAATAACCACTTTCTAAATGTGTAAATTAAACCATTAATATCTTTATGTCCTATTTCCTCTTTATGAAAAAAGCTTCACAGTTTTACCATTGTCTCTTTAATGTAATTATTACTTTTTATTTGTCTATAAAAAGGTAAAAGGGTATGTTCTGCTAAATGGAATAACCTGGCTTATGGCATTTGACGGCGAACCAGAAGGTTGGCAGTTCAAAGTCACCAGCCACTCCATGGAAGGTGGAGTAATCTATTTCTATAAAGATTTACCACCTTGAATACTTAATGGGGGTTGCTATGAGTAGAAATAGACTCAATGGCCATGACCTTGGGTCTTTGGTATACAATTATCCTATACTTCAGTTATGTGAAATAGCATTCAAGACTAGTTTTTAAGAGTACAGACTATGGAGACACACTGCCTGGATTTCATTCCAAAGGTTTGTTTCTATAGCTTTACGCACATAAATAATTCCACGTGCTTCACTTTTCTATCTATAAAATAAGGCCAGTCATAGTTTGTTTTAAAGATTATACTGACTGTGTCATGTTATCTATTGCAACAATAGTGCTGCAAGGACTCAATTGCAAATATCAAGAAGTGTTTATTGCTACTATATCTGGAATGATGTTACATGGCTTTGTTGAACTTAGTTTATCTCTTCACATACAGTAAGGCAGTTGGCTGTCAGATTTCCTATGCTTGCAAAAGTTAAGATGTACTTGACTGGAGAGAAGAGCTATATTACCCAATCATCCTCTTGATGGGAGGAGGTGCGAAGCGTATGATAAGGTTGAGGACGCATAGGTTGCAGGAAGGGGTGAAAATTATGGCCATAAATTTAATCAATCTACCTCAAAGAAGTAAGTGATTGAACACAGGTAGGACAGTTAGAAAACATCCTTAACTTCAAACAAATGCACTGAGTGAATTTTTTAAATTATTGAATTGTGTGGAAGATATGAAATGCCTCATACTCTTCCCTATATTTACTTACCAAGAATTTATTGGTTGCCTGAGCTGTTCAAAGGAGTCTGGGGACTGAGAAATGTATAATATCTATCCTTAAGAAACATGCAATCTTTACAGGTTGCAAATGACTATACTGCATGGTAGCTTGTTGTATGAGTGGCATAAAAACACTGTGTGTGCTCACAGAAGGGAGCAATCTCTGCTGACTACTGAGGAATGAGCACTGCAAAATGCTTCATTGGAGGTAACATGTTAGCTGAAGCTTGACAGATAAATAGGATTTCAATAGGTAGAAATGACAGGGTTTAGCTATTGCAGGAAAAATGGTGTGAATAAATGAAGGCAATAAACTACAAGACAAGTTTTGGAGAAAATCAATGACTACATGGAACTCTAGATGTAGGTGCAGGAGTTAAATTGGATTTGCACTGATTTTCTGTAAACCCTGGAATTTTCTTTGTGAAGTCTCTATCATTTTTACATGTCCTCTGTATTTTTCTTATAAAATTGAGGAAAAAGGAAAACACAATGTGGTTATTTTAAAATCCTAATGGTTCAAATCTCTGAAAAAATTTGAATTTACAGTACTTCTTTTATTTTCTTATTTATCTGTTTCTTTTTTTAATTATATCTGTAAAATAGTATCCATGTATGATATGATATCATTATCTACGTGAATAATTGAAAATATTTCATGACCAAAATTTGCATTGCCAAAAAATATTTATTATTAACATTGACATTATATTCCTAAAAATTATGAACATTGAATTGATAAATAAATGGATAATAAAATGTGGAAAGCATAGCTCATAGTTTGTTTCAAATAAATCATCAATGCTGGGTCAGTATTCAAAAAATGATCATTCTAGTAAACCTGAAGACAGAGAAAGGGAAAAAGTAGATACAGATAAAAAGTAAAAGTTCTTTGGAAGCAAAATAAATTCTTGGTCTTATGACACAAAGACACAAGCCTTTCCCTAGATGATCAGCTTTAGAAGATACTTGATATCAGCTGAACTCTATTTATTTTCACTCCAGCAAAGAAAGTGCAACCATGTTCGGAATTGTAGCCTTCTTTCAGGTCCACATTCTTCTTTTTGTTTGTTTTTGCTGATTTTGCTTTTGTTGTCTTGTTTGACTTTGTTTGTTTCTTGTTTGTTTCTTTTGGTCCAAAAGCAAGCCAAATCACTTTGTGCATGTGTTAGAAATTTCTCAGAAAACTCAAAATTAATATTTTAAAATTTTTATTTTGTACTTTGCACTCAATAAACAAGATAAAATATTAGTTGCATTTTTGTTTTGCTCTATTAACAAATAGATATTATAAATGTCTGATTGCTATTGATAGCATTTTATTAAAATAATATATTAAACAGGAAATTCATTTTTTTCTTTTTTTGGAAGGGGCAATTATTTATGGTGAAATAAATATTGAATAGCATCAAAATACATTACTTTTATGAATTATTCATAATTCATTGTTACATGAACCACTCTTAATGAGACAAGCAAGAGTCTGCCCCATTTGTTTTAGATTTTAGAGTTTTCTAAAGACTAATAGAGATACATCTGGATTTAGAAAGGTATAGGACATTCTGAAATGTGTAAACCATATATAAATTTTACCATTCAGCAGATCCAAGGATGTAAGATGCAACTAATACATTAAAATAAATATTAAGTAGATGACAATATAAGAAATATCTTATTTGTTTCTTCTTTTGAATTATTA
>NW_006922468.1:89833-91496 GCF_000298275.1 Orycteropus afer afer
AGATAACTTTCCCATATCAGCTCAAAAATAGAAGTCAAGTTTGTTAATCATTTACTTAACCCATTTTGACATAAAAATTGCAAGTGCACCTTCCTTGCTTTCAGTGATGAAAACTGGTCTATGATGTGTTCAAAGTAATCACCCCCCCCCCATTTCTTTTTCTACAGTCAACAGGGCAGTCATGGACCTTCGGGGCAGAGGACGTCTTGGAGCCTGTGTTGAAGGAGTCTTATATCCAAGACACTTCTGTTGGAGGTGCATTCCTTGAACATGGCCAGCTCTGCCCCTACCAGTGCATGTGTTCATTCAGGCTAGGGGCCCACAGCCTAGCCCACCCGGAAGCCATTTCCTGCCACAGAAAGAGCAGAACATTTCAGAATCAGACAGCAAGGTGAAGCAGAAAATTGTGGAACATCAAGTGGGCTGTGAGACTGCCTTAGATCCAAGGCCACCCAAATGGGTAGAACAGGAAGAATGACAGGAACCTCGAAAGGGCTGGGGAGTGGAACTTGGGCTGGCTGCTCTGGAGTTACTTTTCCTAATATCTTTGGCTGATTAGAAATAACCACCCTGAAATTAATGCCCACACAGACTTCAGCCTAGAAAGCAAGAAATAAATTTCTCTGTTCACCCAACTACGGCTTCTCCCCTTCATCTTGAGATAACTCGGAGATAAGGCTGCCTGCAGATAAATGTGTCAGGGAAACGAAAAGATCACACAGTGTGCCTTGACCCATGAAGGCACTCAAATACTAAAGTATTAGTTTTAACTTACTGAATGATTTTTCACAGCTGATGATGGAAACTGTGGTTGTTAGTAGTAACTGCTCAGTGACACCGCATATCAAGCGACACCCTGCGCAGCATTACATCTGCCATAGCTTAGACATACCTCTGTATGGTAATATGTATTGAAATTCTTCAAGATGAGATAATACTCAGTAGACAAATTGTTTTCTTTTGTGAGAGCCATATTTAATGTAGCAGAAAAATAATATATTAGAGAATGTCATTTTGTAAAAGTTGATCATTGTAAATGTCTGATTTTCCCCTCAATATTTCTGTTTATTTATTTTTTAATATTGCAAGATAATTCTTTTTCATGTTATTTTTGTAGGTAAGCACTAGCAGAACATTTTTAATAGAGGAACAGACAATGCATAAACACATGCACATTGCTGTAACTAAACCTTGAATACTGAAGTGATAATTGATATTCTATTGAGGCAACATTGAAAATAAAAAAATTCCTTAACTCATATTAATATTAGTTTGTTTTTCAATTTCTCCCTCTCTGTATAAGATGTGGTGGTAGATGGAGACAAAATCTCTGCTCTCTACCTCCTATCACTAGAGGTTATATACAGTAGATGGAAGAGGCAAGGCCCTGGAAAGAACGATGGGAGCTAAAATCAACTTCCTAATTCACTATTAATATTGCCATTTAGAGCAGTGACTCTCAGTCAGTGATGGGTTTTTACCCTCAGAGGACTTCAGCTATATATAGATATAGATATAGATGTGTAGATTTATATATCTATATCTATACATCTATATCTATATATTTCTCTCTATATATAGTCATGAGTCAGAGAAGGCTACTACTGGTTACTGTTATCTAATAGGAAAAGGTCAGAGATGCTGTTAAACATTCTGTAATGCT
>NW_006922468.1:91631-97828 GCF_000298275.1 Orycteropus afer afer
TATATATTCCAGGATGTCAATATTGCTGAGGTCAAAAAATACACACTTATATTTAAAATATAAGTCAGCACCTTGTATAAAAGTTCAGATATGTAAGTTAACCAAAAGCTACATAGCTATACTCACTTGAGCAAACTTGAGTAGTCACTTTGTTGTTGTTGTGTGCCATCGAGTCAGACCCGACTCATAGCGACCCCTCCTTGGGTTTCTGAGGCAATATCACTATGGAAGTAGATTGTCCCATCTTCCTTCCGATGAGTAGTCACTAGGGTAGCTGTAATGGGATATATTAAGAAATAATGTATCAACGTAATGAGGTGCTCTTGAGCTTGTGATCACAGAAATAGGTGTCAAAGAAGAAAACTCATAATGATTTAATTGTAAAATTGTATATAATGTCCCACTGTCAAGAAATACTTATGGTAGAGAATAATGCATTTTAACTTGATGCTATGAAACATTTGAATTATGTACATGTCTCTCCCTATTCTTCTTAGAACTCACCAAGTATAATTATGGTTATTTGGTTGTCTACTTACTAAATGATATCAAATTGACCAGGCCTTGACAATGAGAAAATTTCTGTCAACTTGAGGTTATGCTTTTTTTCTTGTGCCATGATACATATTGTAGTACAACTCTCATATTATCCATAAATGGAGAAAATATATCAGTATAATGTGTGAGTAGTATTAATTCACATGTGATTTTTTCCCCCATAAGAAAGTGAAGCCAGAATGAGAGTGGGACAAAAATAAATATATTCTCAACTTAGCTGATGTGCTGGCAGCAGGAGCTCTTTCAAGTGTGTTTTACAAAAATTAAAGCCAAGCATCAGCTCTTGGGACTCTATCCCCAGAGTGAAGCGTCTTCAGCATTCTAAGTTTCTCAGATCCTCACAGAAGATATTGTCCATCCTGATGGCAGCCCCACAAGCTCATAGATCTTTTTCTAACTCGCACTGTTTTACCAAAAATGATGTAAATATTGCCACTCGCTTGTTTTTGCTCGTTTTAAATATTCATTACAGCAATCTCTATCCAAGCAGAACCACTTGGTTTAGCATTCAAAGTTAGCTCCTAGGATATAAACAACTGATTTTGTTAGTGATTTGCAGGGGTTTTTTTTGTTTTGTTTTGTTTTGTTTTTTTAGGAATGAGTATGCTGAAACACATATAGTAACAAAATGCAGTTCTGATTTTATCAGTTTTGTGAACACAATTAAGTTACGATGACTCTTGAGAGATGGATGCATCCCATGTATCTTAATGAAATTGTTTTGAGCCTGTGAGTCTTAGATCCACTTCTTTGTCTGTGGGTAAATCATCAAGGAAATGGTGCCTTGTCACCTATTGGAAGACAGCCAATAGGCCTTAATCCGTTGATGTCTCCTTTCTCTATCCTATAAATTTTAGCATGCACTTGTAAAACCTCTTGAACTTTCAGAGATAGTATAAGCATCCTAAGGATCCTAAGTACCATTTCATAAATGAGACATTTTGCTTCATGTTGACCAGTATCTTCTATTATTTTGCTGATTATCATAGTTTTTGTAATAAACTTAGCTATGATTAAATCACAGACCTATTTGATCTTGTTATGAACATCATCTCTATTTTATTATCAATATTAATTGGAACAATAAGGGCTAAAAACAACTGTTATTTTATTATTATTATTTTTTAAATGTTATTTCAGCACATCTTTTTTACATTTGTTTGCCAACTCTTTTTTCATCTTATGAGTGATTATGGAGCTTTATTAGTGGCAGCACTTCAGGCAACGTGTTCCTTAGATAAAATGTAGGGGCTCTGATGATACTGGGGTTAAAGCATCAGGCTGCTAACCAAAAAGTTGGTGATTCAAACCGCCAGCCACTGCATAGGAAAAACATGTTGTTGTTGTTATGTGCCGTCGAGTCAGACCCAACTCATAGCGACCCCTTCTTGGGTTTCCAAGGCAGTATCACTACGGAAGTAGATTGCCCCATCTTCCTTCCGAGGAGTGGCTGGTGGGTTTGAACCACCAGCCTTCTGGTTAGCAGTCAAGTGCCTTAGCCACTATGCTACCAGAGCTCCCAGGAAAAACATGAGGTAATCTAATTCTGTAAAGATTTATAGGCTTGGAAATCCTACAGGGCAGTTATAATCTGTCCTATAGGGTTGCTATGAGTCAGAATCAACTCAATGGCAGTGGGTTTTGTAAAATCATTCCAATATTTGTCAATTTTAGCCTCATTTCTATATTGATTAATATGTTATAAATAGGTAATAAGAAATTTAATGGAAATTTTTATTTTATTGAACATACCTATTACAACATTAGGAATCCATTGTAGTATGTTATTTTAACTGTTTATATTGCTGACAGCAATTCAATGCTTCTTTGAAGAAGTAGTATATTAGATTACACTTCTTCCAGTTGTGCCAAAGGAATAAAGGTTTAATTATTACCGTTTATTTTTTTCTAGATCTTACTACTTTCAAGTCAAGGTTATTAAGAAAAATAAATAAATAAACCACAATATTAATTAGTTTATTAGCCATTGTTGCACATTGGAACAATCCTTGGAGGTGGTATAGATTCTTATTAATAATCATATTTGAATGATCCAAAACAACAAACTTGACCTTATTAAAATGAAAATACAGTATACAAACCTAAAATTTAATTTTGCAGCCAAATAACTCTACTATTAAACTTTGCTTTACTCAATGATATTTCATAGACTCTGATCTCATGTTTCATTAATTTGGGTATAGTGAAATCCTTCCATTGATGGCTATTTAATAGTTTCCCGTGGATTGCTCCACAAATTTGAGCTGGGCCCTGTGAAGATTGCTCACTATGCATCCAATAATTCAATCATACAGTCAATCCATCCTTCTCTAGGAGACTCTTGAGAATTAGGAAAGTTATTTCTCAAAGAAACAATTTTCTCAAATTGCTTTTATTTCATAGAACTCCTTGAATTCCTCAAGGAAAAATAAAAATACTTTATGTGTTGACTGTTTGGATGCCATTTTTTTTTCCCTTGTGATTATGCTTACTTCAAAGTGTTTGAAATTTAAAATGGTAGGCTCTCTGATCATTCCTGATCTTGTAACTTTTCCCAAAAAAATACCAAAACACAAAAGTAAGAGCATTTGTAGTGAATGAAAAAGTAAGAAAATTGGCTTTTTAAGCAATGAAAAAGTAAACTGTTAATATTTGCAAAATTAATATTGTTTTTGATATGTAAGCAAACAGCGAGTTGAATTACCTATAACATGCTCACATATAGTTAGAATAAATACCTAACTTAGTAGATGCTTTACTTCTAATGTGGAAAAAACAATTCAGCAATTAGCTATATATCTGTCTGTATCTATGTGTGTGCATGTGTTTATATACCTTTTTTTTTTTTTTTTTAATGATAGCATGCACTAATATAACGCTATTGGCTGAGGTAGTTTTGAATTCTCAGTGCCTATGCTGTTCTGATGGTTAGTTGTATAACTTGAATATAGCCTCTGTCTAGAAATAGATGTGCTATATGTTTATACATTCCCATGTTCATAAAGTTACTTTTAAGTCAGAATGCACCATAATAAAAGTTTAAATACATAAGTTTACAAAGAGACACTAGAATTATGGTAAATTACCCTTGTCCAAAATATGGATGATATTTAAAAGACAAGGGACAAGTTAAACGTTTCTGATTACTTTGATTCTGTCCATAATCTAGGAATAAGAATCAAATATACCTTGCTACCTTTAACAACCAGAAAAACAAGCAAAATATATTAAACAAAATTTTTTAATGAATTGAAAACAACATAATTGTCTCTGAAGAAATGGAAAACAAATGAGATGAGCTCTAAGATTTTACCAATATACTGCTACCAGGCAGTTTCCAGGTCATTGAACAGAGAGTAAAAATCTCAAACAGAGCCTGCAGTGTTGCTGGATTAAGGAGAAAGCTATCAGAGGTCATGGAGGTGAAGGCTGTTAGAATATGTGGGGCAGAATAAGAAAGGAAGAAGTTGTACACAAAAATAGCTCCAGTAATCTGCAGATGAGGCCCCTTGACACCTTGCTTGAGTTCTAATCTGTTCATGCATGAGAAGAAGTTATCAGTGACCAATAATGGAAAATAACCATCAGAAAATAATAATATGAATAATTCCCAGAGTTCACACAGAGCAGGAAACAGCTCATGCTCCCATCTGTTACAGCGGATAGACACAGTGAAAATCACAAGGCATTAGCAGTGTTTAGAAGGGCATTTCCCTAGGACTTGAACTAAAGTGGTCTTAGAGTAAAACCTGTTCTGGAGTTGAACTAACATAGTTTAGAAACATTGAACAGGTCAAATTGATTCCAAAATGCTGTGTACCAAAACTAAGTCCAAGGCCACTCAAAGGAATAAAAGAAAATCAAACATGCAATAATTACAAGAACAGTGTCAGACATGTGATCAAAAATTGTCTGGCATTTAGGAAAGTAGAAAAATATGATCCATAAAACAAAATAACAACAACAACAAAACTCACTGCCATCAAGTTGATTCTGACTCATAGTGACCTGAGGCTGTAAAATCTTTAGGAAAGTAGATCACCTTATCTTCCTTCCACTGAGCGGAGGCTGATGGGTTTGAACTGCTGACCTTCTGGTTTTAGCAGCCAAATGCCTTATCCACCATGCCACCAGAGCTTCTTATGTAATCCATAGACAGGGGGGAAACATCAATAAATAAACTACTGCAAATTACTGCAAATAAATTATTTATTGGAAAATAAATAAGAATTAGTGGACAGTATTGTGAGATAATGCTCTCTAGGTCTCATGCATTTCTACATAAAGCACTGATTGCTTTTTGTTCTTGATTATGTTTTCAAGGTGTTTGGCTACTAACCAAAGGATGGTAGGTCCAACCCACAAGCCCCTTTGTGGAAGAAAGATATAGTGGTCTGCTTGTGTAAAGATTTACAGACTTGGAAACTGTGTGGGCACTTCTACACTATCAGACAGTGTCACTACAAGTAGGAATCAACTAGACAGTAATGAGACAGGCTGTATATTCTCAAGAATGTTTGTATTCAAAACAGCCTTCCAGAAAGAAAAAAAGAAAAAGAAAAAGAAAACTCACTGCTGTAGAGCAGTTTGATTCATAGCAACATCCTTGGGTTTCTGAGGCACTATCTCTACAGAAGTAGATTGCCCAATCTTCCTTCTGAGGAGTGGCTGGTGGGTTTGAACCACCAACCTTCTGGTTAGTAGTCAAATGCCTTAGGCACTACACTACCAGAGCTCCCAGAACAGCATTAGTGATAGAAATATGTTCTCCCTTCAGAGCAAAGCAAAAGACAGATATTGTCTCCCTCTAGGGCATATAGACATTCTAATTCCCAACATGATAAGATATTGCCCTGTGTGGAAAGACTATTGACACTTACTGGCCATTAAAAAAAAACTCTAGTTCCTTAACTTAGCTTTCTTCTCTGGTAATGTAACACATTTTGTGAGTGTGTATCATCCAACTACTTGTGCACTTCCCTGTGGGAATTAGACCTTAGGGAGCCAGGGCAAATGCTGACATCTCATACAGTACTGCATTGTCAATGAAGGCAAACATTGATATACGGATGGATAGATGGGAGGACAGGCTGAAATATTAGGTATGTCTATGTAGGGAAGAGTGAACCCAAGACCATATACAGGGTAGGCAGACAATGTTTCAGTGTATTTTAGACAGTGTATTTGTATGCTCTGTAAGAATTCCCAGGTATATAGTAGAGCTGACAAGAGACAAGGTTGTAGTCACTTCTTGGCCACAGCCAACTGCACAGAGGAAGCAAGTCGTTGGACCTGTAGGCTTGGGACCATAGTCTCAGGGGACATGAAGCTCAATTGGCATAACATACTACACAAAAACATTGTTCCACATCTTACTCTGGTGAGTAGCAACTAGGATCTTAAAAGCTTGCAAGTAACCATCTAGATGCATCAGTGGGTCTCTCCTTGTCCAGAGCAAAGACAAATGAAGCAAACTAAAGTTGCATGGAAACAATCAGTCCAAGTGACTGGTATACCAAGTGATCCTCAATCTATATGACTATAAGATCAGAAGTAGTAGATGGTGCCCTGTCAACAAGATGGCTACAACTATCAACCACTTGGGGGGGGGGGATCACTGTAGGAGATCCTGGATAGAG
>NW_006922468.1:98509-106177 GCF_000298275.1 Orycteropus afer afer
CTAGAGGAGCTCTGGTAGCATAGTGCCTAAGGCACTTGACTGCTAACCAGAAGGCTGGTGGTTCAAATCCACCAGCCACTCCTCGGAAGAAAGGTTGGGAAATCCTACTTCCGTAGTGATACTGCCTCGGAAACCCAAGGAGGGGTGGCTATGAGTCGGGGCCGACTCGATGGCAAATAACAACAACAACAACATATAACAAGATATAACTAAAACTAGTATAGATGACAAATTACTATCTGATATAAAATATACTATGGATGAAATTAACAGCAAATTAGACACTACTGAAGAAAAGGTGAGTAACATAAAACACAACAAACAAGAGCTATCCAAAATAAAGCACAAAGGGAAGAGAGAGAGAATGAGAGAGAGCCCGAGACACAAATGGTAAAAAATAAACAGGGCATTAGTGATCTGTAGAAAAACTAGTAAGCTCTCTACATGATAGGAAATAAATTAATAAATGATGTCAATATTACATAAATTTGATTAAATCCTCTAATGTAATAGATCCAAGAAGCTCATTGAAATCAAACTGAAAAAATAGAGATAAACTAGAATAAAATTAGAGAAATTAACATAAAGATAGAATTTTAAAATGATTGATGATGTGATAAAAATACTATATACCAAGAAAAAAGATAAGAATATACTAATACAGATGTTTCTCATTAGAAAATACTCAAGTCAGAAAAGTGGAGTGACATCTTTAAAGCAATGAAAAAGAGAGTTAACGTAGAATTCTGTATCTGGTGAAACACCTTTCAATATGAAAGTTATGAGACTTTATTGGACTACTAAAAACTTATTCAGGATTTTTTTTTTAGGCATAAGAATAGTACTGCATAGAAATGTGGATCTACAAAAAAGGATGAATAAGGACTAGAAAGTTAGATGCCATAATTGATACCAGACTTTTTTCTCTCCTATCTTAATTTCTTTAAACCACTAGTCGTCTGTCAGTTTGTCAGACTGCAGTGGCTTGCATGTTGCTGTGAGACTAAAGGTTATACCATCAGTATTTCAAATACAAGTAGTGTCACCCATGGCGAACAGGTTTCAGCAGAGCTTCTGTACTGGGAAGAAGAAAGGGGTCATCCAGTTCTGAAAAAAATTGGCCACTGAAAACCTTATGAATAGCAGTGAAACACTGTCTGATATATTACTGGAAAACTTTATGAAGAGTAGTGAAACATTCTCTACTATAGTGCTGGAAGATGAGCCCCTTACTTCAGAAGGTACTCAAAATAGAACTGGAGGAGCTACCTCCTCAAAGTAAAGTTGATCTGAATGACATGGATGAAATAATGCTTTCAGGACCTCCATTTGATGATGGGTCAAGACTCAAAATAGGAAGAAACAGATGCAAGCATTCATTAATAGTTGGAATGTGGAATATACAATATATGAATCCAGGAAAATTGAAAGTTGTCAAAAATGAAATGGAACACATAAAGATCATTATCCTAGGCATTGTTGTTGTGGTAGTGTTTGCCATTGAGTCAGACTTGACTCATAACGACCCCTCCTTGGGTTTCCAAGGTGGCGTCACTATGGAAGTAGATTGCCCAACCTTCCTTCTAAGGAGTGGCTGGTGGGTTTGAACTGCCAGCCTTCTGGTTAGCTGTCAAATGCCTTAGGCAGTACACCAACAGAGCTCTCATTCTAGTCATTAGTGAGCTGAAATGGATGGTATTGGCCATTGTGAATCAGATAATCATATGGTTTAATATGTCGGGAATGACAAATTGAAGATGAATGGCACTGCATTCATCATAAAAAAGAACATTTTAATATTTGTCCTCAAGTATAATACTGTCAGTGAAAAGGAAGACAATAGCTATTATTCAGATTTCAATAATTAAATTCAATAATTAATATATTGTTGTTGTTGTTATTAGGTGCCATTGAGTCAGTGTGGATTCATAATGACCCTATGTGTGATAGAAAGTAACCTGCCTATTGCTGTGCCAGCTTCATAATCCATGTTATAACTGAACCTATCATCACAGCCACTGTGTCAATCTATCTCACTGAGGGTCTTCCCCTTTTTCAATGACCTTCCACTTTACCAAGCATGAAATCCTTCTCCAGGGAATGGCCCCTTCTGACAACATGACCAAAGTTGGTGAAACGAAGTCTGGCCATTCTTGCTTCCAAGGAGCATTCTGGTTGCACTTCATCAAGGACAGATTTGTTCATTCTTCTGGCAGTCCACATACCTTCATTATTCTTCACCAACACCACAATTCAAAAATATCAACTTTTTTTTTCTTTCATTTTTGTTGGAATTTGGGTGAAAGCTTACAGAACAAATTCACTTTCCATACAGCCATTCACATACACTTTGTCTCATGACATTCACTACAATTTACCACAATGCAACATCTCCCCTCCCACTTCCTCCCCATAGTTACCTCTTCCATGTGTCCTTCCCTCCTATGTACTCCTGACCCCTGAGCTGTCTCACTGTGCATACACAGCCCTTCTATTCTCCTGTGATTGATCTCTCCAAGGAATGTATCTACCTAATGTAAATGTTCAGCTCACGTATATGTTCTTTTGTTTGGCTGGAAGCCATGGGAGTGTGTTCAATTCCATACCTGAAGGGCAGCTACAGGCCACAGTCTCAGTGGTTCCATCAGGCTCTATCAGACTACCAAACCTGTTTCCCTTTTTGTTTTTTTGTTTAAATGATTTTGAGTTTTATTCCACATTGTTCTCCCACTCTATCCAGGATCTCCTACAGCGATCCCCCTCCAAGTGGTTGACAGTGATAGCTGGGCACTATCTAGTCCTTTTGGTCTCATAGTTATATAGGCTGAGGATCGCATGGTGTACCAGTCACTTGGACTAATTGTTGTCATGAATTTTTGGTTTTCTTCATTCTTCTTTGCTCTGGAGAGACCCATTGTTGCATCTAGATGGCTGCTTGCAAGCTTTTAAGATCTCAGTTGCTACTTGCCAAAGTAGGATGTGGAACAATGTTTTGTGTAGTATGTTATGCCAATTGAGCTTGATGTCCCCTGAGACTATGGTCCCCAAATCACAGGTCTAGCTACTTGCTCCCTCTGGGTAGCTGGCTATGGCCAAGAAGTGACCACAACCTTTTCCTTTGTCCAGTCTACTATATACCTGGGAATTCTTACAGAACATACAAATACACTTGTACAAACATTGTCTGCCAACCCTATACATGGTCCTGGGCACACTTCCCCCTGCACAGACGAACCTAATAGTTCATCTTGTCTACCCATCCATCCACCTATAGATCCGTGTTTGCTTTCACTGACAACACAGTACTGTAAGTGCAAAAGTCTTTGTTGTCTGTACCTCCTATAAACTTCTTTATGTTTTCCTCTTCCTCAGGGTCACTGTGTTGATAACTCACATTTGGTACATTGCCCTTCTTTTCACCCAAATCAGTACTTGTCTCTGCCTATCTAGCAATGTTCCCTCCCCTTCCCCCTGACTCCTGGTACCAACAAAGAAAATTCCCTTCCTCATATAAACATTTGCTTGACTTTTTACAATAATGGACTAATGCAGTATTTATCCTGTGATTGACTTATTTCACTCAATATAACATCCTCCAAGTTCATTAACATTATGCAGTGTTTTGTCAAATCTACGTTATTCTTTAGGGTCTCAAAGTATTCCATTTTGTATCTATACCATAGTTTGGTTATCCGTTTTCTGTTGATGGGCACCTAGGTTGTTTTCATCTTTTTGCTATTGTAAATAGAGCTGTGATGAACATGGGTGTGCACATATCTGTTCCTGTCCTGGCTCTCACTTCTTTAGAATATATACCTAGAAAAGCATCAACTCTTCTTAGGTCTTCTTTATTCATTGTCCAGCTTACACATGCATATGAGGCAATAAAAAATACAATGGCTTGGGTTAGGCACATCTTAGTCTTCAAAGATAATCTTTAATCTTCAGTGCTTTAAAGAAGTCCTTTGGAGCAGATTTGCCATGCAAAACATCGTCTGGTTTCTTAATTGCTGCTTCCATTCCTGTTGATGGTGAATACAAGTAATATGAAATCACTGACAACTTCAATGTTTCCTCCATTTATCTTGATGCTGCTTATTGGTCTAATTTTGAGGATTTTTGTTTTCTTTATGTTGATGTGTAATCCATACTGAAGGCTGTAGTCTTTAATCTTCATCAGTAAGTGCTTCAAGACATCTTCACTTTCAGCAAGCAAGGTTGCGTCATCTGTATTGTTGTTGTTGTTATGTGCTGTCGAATCAGACCCGACTCATAGCGACCCCTCCTTGGGTTTCCGAGGCAGTATCACTACGGAAGTAGATTGCCCCATCTTCCTTCCGAGGAGTGGCTGGTGGGTTTGAACCGCCAGCCTTCTGGTTAGCAGTCAAGTGCCTTAGGCACTATACTACCAGAGCATCATCTGTATATCACAGGTTATAAATGAGTCTTCTTCCAATCTTGATGCTGCACTCTTCTTTATATGGTCCCATCTTCTCAGATTATTTGCTCAGCATACAGACTGACTGAGTATGGTGAAAGGATACAACACTAACACACTCTCTTCCTGATTTTCACCCATGAAGTATCCCCTTGTTCTGTTTGAATGACAGCCTCATTGTCTATGTACAGGTTCCTCATGAGCACAATTTAGCATTCTGGAGCTCCCATTCTTCTCAACATTATCCATAATTTGTTATTTTCTACACAATTGAATAGTTTTGCATAGTCACTAAAACATAAATAAATAATTTTTTCTGGTATTCCTTGCATTTAGCCAAGATCCATCTGAAATCAGGAATGCTCCTTAGAAGTGAAATTTTCCAGCCTTCATCTCACCTACTTTGGTCATATTGTCAGGAGGCAACAGTCCTTGAATAGGGATTTAATGCTTGGTAATGTGGAGAGTCCAATAAAAAGGGGAAGACCCTCAATGAGATGGACTGACACAGTGTCTGCAATGAGGGGCTCAAGCATAACAAGGATTGTGAGAATGGCTCAGCACCAGGCAGTGTTTCATTCTATTGTACATCGGGTTGCTATGGGTACAAATATAATTTAATTATAGGAAAATAGTCTCAAGACTTAAATTTAAGTACAGAAATTGTCATAATGGATTAAAAAATAAAACTATAAACCACTACATGTTATGCATATGATACTTTAAAAAATAAAGAAAAAGGTTAGGTGAAGGAAAGATGTGTCATTAAAATAAGCATAAAATCTAGCATGACTTTCTAATGTCAAGGAAAATAGGTTTCAGAATAAGGAGAATTCTAAGGAGGTATCAACTCGTGGCATAGTGCCTAAGGCATCTGACTGCTAACCAGAAGGCTGGTGGTTCAAACCCACCAACCACTCCTTGGAAGGATGGTTGGACAGTCTACTTCTTTAATGATACTGCCTCAGAATCTCAAGGAGGGATTGCTGTGTGTCTGATCTGACTCAACAGCAGTGAGTTTGGTTTGGTTTTTAAAGAGGTATACTTTGTAATGATAAAGAAATCAACATATTAGGAAGACTTAATAATCCTAAAAGTATGTTTGCATCTGATAGCACAGTTTTAGGATACATGAAACAAACACTGAGTTAACTACAAAACAAAGTAGACCATTCTATAAATAATCAACACTCTAGTGCCTAAGACATTTGACCTACTAACCAGAAAGCTGGCAGTTAAAACCCACTAGCCACTCCTCAAAAGGAAGATTGGGCAATCTACTTCCATAGAAATATCGCCTTTGAAACCCAAGGAGGGGTCTATATGAGTCGAATTTACTGGATGGCAGTGAGTTTTTGTTTTGTTTTGTTTTCTTCTCTTAACTGATAGAACAAATGGTTGGTGTTATGTGCCGTGAGTCGGACCCACTCATAGTGACCCCCTCCTTGGGTTTCCGAGGCAGTATCATTATGGAAATAGATTACCCAACCTTCCTTCCGAGGAGTGGCTGGTGGGTTTGAGCCGCCAGCCTCCTGGTTAGCAGTCAAGTGTCTTAGGCACTATGCTACCAGAGCTCCCGATAGACAAGTAGGGAGAAAATAATTATGTCTATGAAAAACTGGAACAACACTAACACAAGGTCTGTTGTTGTTGTTATGTGCCGTCGAGTTGGCCCCAACTCATAGCAACCCCTCCTTGGGTTTCTGAGGCAGTATCATTATGGAAGTAGATGCCCAACCTTCCTTCCGAGGAGTGGCTGTGGGTTTGAACCGCCAGGCTTCTGGTTAGCAGTCAAGTGCCTTAGGCACTACGCTACCAGAGCTCCCAAACACAAGACCAAAACACAAGATCTAAAGATAGTTAAAGAACATTACACCCAATGAGAGCATCATATATCTTTTTTTTCCAATGGTATATGGAATATTAACCAACGTAGAAAACTATTTTCTGGGTGAGAAAACACATCTCAAAAAAAAAAAAAAGATATGATTGAATTCATAAAGGTAACTGGAAAATATCCAAATATTCTTTTCATTTCTATTAATTTTGTTATTGTTGTTGGTTGCCACTGAGTCATCTACAACTATGGCAACTTCATGTACAACATAGCAAAACATTTTCCTTTCCTTATTGACTGACAAGATGGTGGGCATGTTTGAGTATATTGTTGCTGTTATTGCTACAATCTATCTTATTGAAAGTTTCCCTATGGAACACATCAAAATTATATTATTATTAGTAGTAGTAGTAGTATTGTGGTTGTCAGGTGCCATCAAGTCAGCTGCAACTCACAGAGACCCTATATGCACAATAGAATGAAACCCTGCTCAGTCCTGTGCCAACCGCACAATTCTTGCTATAACTGAGCCCATCTTTGCAGCCACTGTGTTAGTCCATTTCATCGAGGGCCTTCCCATTTTTCACTGACAAACCTGATATCCTTCTCCAGGGAATGGTCCCTTCCGACAACATGACCAACGTAGGTGAGACAAAGTCTGGCCATTCTCACTTCTAAGGAATATTCCAGCTGTAGTTCTTCTAGGACAGATCTGTTAGTTTTTCCTGCAGTCCATGGTACTTTCAGTGTTCTTCGCCAACACTACAATTCAAAAGCACCAACTCTTCTTTGGTCTGCCTTACTAGATGTTCCATGTAATTCATTTCTCATTGGTGAGTGTCTTGACTCTGTCAATTTCTTGTAAAGAGTGTTGGCCTTTGCTTTTGGAAGAAGTTTAGTTATTTTCAAAAGAGTTTTTAAAGTTTTACTGTGACTGATCTATGTAGTTCACTCCTCTGAGTTTTCCACTGAATGTCCAAGGCCATCACTCTTTGTCCTGCTTTAGCAGAAGTCGAATGTTTTCTTCCTTTTATGAACGCTGAGAGTTGTTCAGGTTACAACTCTTGGTTTTTTGTTTCCTGTTTTCTTTACTTTTATGTGATACATACAGAGCCTAATACCTAGGACAGACACAAACAGATGCTACACAGATGTGTGTTTGTTTGTGTGTTTGTGTGCTTGTGTTTCCCGTAGCTCTCTTTTTTCAAGTATTCTGCCCCACAACCTCCGGCTCTCTCAGCTTTGGGAACTCTGATTTCCAACTCTTCAACTCAGTGAACCTGCCAGACTGTTTCAACTCCCACTCTTTGTGCTATGTGCTATGGTTTGGAAATTATTCCCAAGGTAAAAATAGGACACATCTTTGTTTCCTTTCTTTTAGGAACTATGCTTA
>NW_006922468.1:107167-112575 GCF_000298275.1 Orycteropus afer afer
CTATGTTGGCTATAGAGAGCATTAATATCTTGAATTATCTGGGTTGTCTTTTCATTCTTTCTTTATGCAATAATGCAGTGCATTTTGTGGAAGATCAATACAATACTCAGCATACAAATATGCCATCTCTGATTTCTGACTAAATATAGAATTCCAAGATTAATTGGATTCATCAATTGACTTATTTTGTCTCATAATTTTTTTTCTCTTCTTTTTTTTTTTTTCCATTAGAATTTTTGCTTAAATTCTGATATGGGGGTTTTGATATGGGCAGTATTCTGCTGTCATCTTTTCTATTTCATGGGTAAATGATAGTTACAATAACATGGCATACTTTGCAATTAAACACACACACACAAAAAAAAGATCACACTGAAATCAAATAGACACATTGCTAAAAGTATACTTTCAGGTTAAAAAAAAAAAAAAAAAGATTTCCAACCTAATTCTATCTAAATTCCAACTACTAATATTGTCACATACAACTCTTATTTATGACAGTCAAATTAGAATCCATTCTAACTAGAATTTCTTGTAGGACAACAATTTTAGAGTTAAGTGTCCCACTGGAGAGCTTTAGTCAGTCTTTAGGATTGTCCCAGGGAACTTCTATGTTGTGGCTATTAAACCCTTTTAATTTTATTGTCAGGAAGTATTCAACTAAAGGCCAAAATAGTTGATCTCCAAGGTCTGATCTCTAGGAACTAACCAGCAATCTCCAACAAAGAAATAGAGACCCTTTAGTTTCTATCTAAGGCTGGAGGTGGGCTCTGGGAGGGAAGGGAGTTAGGGCATTCTTCAAAGGCTAACTTTCCTCAACATTTTTGCTCAGGGCCAGCTCCAGGTCTGAACGTAAGAATTGATAAAGGCAATTAGTTATAAATTGAGCAACTTATTTGATTTTGGCTGTTTTGATCAATTTGTTTTTAATTTTTAATAGTTTTGAATGGAAATCAAAATCAGGAAAATAAGGTAACCATACTGATTTTGATTCAAAAATAATTTGTTGCTCCTTCTATATTTTATTCTGACAAATAAATAAATTATGTTGTTACATATTATGGTTTTGCTAGCTCCTTAGAATTTCTTACTTCTTTCTTCTGTATCCAGTGCTAATTCTCTATAGTACGCTTCTCTTTGCTACAATCAATTAATGGATTGAGAACAGTTATTTCAGGGATAGACTACAGAGCTCTATTCTGAGTGCAAAACAAAGAAACTAGAATGCTTTTAAAAGAAAGGATTTTTCTTCGTGTCTTTGGACCCACAAATAACCTTGAGGACCAGAAAGTGCAGTTTGTCCTATTAAAAATACTGAGTAGCTGAAAAACATAAAATAAAAAGTGGATAAACATTGCCACCTAGCGGTTGTCTTTACGAATTGTGTAAGTCACACACCTGAAACCAGGGACTTTTTTCTGTTTATCCAGAGTCCAAGGTTAAGTCTTTAATTTAATCAGTTATATCCAGAAAGATCCTGCCCGCTTATTCTGAAATCCTACTCTACCTCAAACAGTTGATTTGTTTCTTTCAAACGAACATTCTTTCCAGTATTTCAAAGGTCCTGTCTCTCAGAACAGCAGAGTGTATTTAGAGTTCTATTCAAAATTTCTAGTTTAAAAAACAGCAGTGAAGATACAATTATCAGCATTATATTCTGTGACGTTTTATCTATAAGTAATAAGTTATATTATTCATATATGATGATATTATTTATGAATAATATAAATTTCATTTTTAAATGAGAAAAATAATTTTAATTTCTACTTTACAGAATACATCTGTATTAGAGGATTTTAGAAAGTACATTAAAATGTATCAACATATATTATCTATTTAGAGAGTTATATTCCATTCATAGTGGGAGTATCAAATAAGCTTATTTCATTACAAATTTTGCAATTTTATCTCCGTATTGTATCATCATAATAAATCCATATGAGTAGTTTCACTAAAATATGCTTTATTTATGGCAATCTTCTATTTTTTGTTGCCTGAAGTTATATTCTAATTTTATAGCTATGCTTTAGATGTCTATAAAAAGAAAACATGAGTGAGACAGAGCCTGCAATGAGATCATTAACTTTTCAAATATGTAGGGGGGGAAAAACATGGATAAATATATAAAAGAAGGTACATCCTTAGGAGAAAATTACTGGTGCAAGGAGGAAAGGCAAACCTATTTCTGAAATCTAAAAATTGCCTAAATTCCAAATAGAATCCCTCCTTTCATTTTGATCTTTTTAAAGCTTAATTAAATGCCAGTATAATTCAACACTATACTTGCAGCATGGTCTTTTTTTTTTTTTTTTTTTCAGGAGGAGTTGAGAAAAAAACCTTTCTACCTCCTTTCATTTCTAGGTAGACATACTCTTTTAATAAAGGGATTTTTTAATAAGTGCATTTTTATTTTTTTTTGGAAAGAAGGCATAATATTCAGTTAATGCAGAAAAACCTAAGGATTTAGATTGAGACTGTTCTTCAAGTTATTGTACGAAGATGAAAGAAAATGAATTGTTGGAGAAAATAGAATTCTGCCAAGATTTATGAGGAAAATGAAGATGAGTAGAAAGCAAACTAGGTAAAGAAATAATTTAAAAACAATGATCATTGAAGACTATAATTTAGCCAGTTAGAGGAAGGTAGTTAAAAAGAAAGGGAATTCTTGTTGCATTTTCACAAGGAAGTTGGGGGGAAATGAGGTAATTTTGTGTATAAAGAACACCATTATGTACCTGTAGTCTCAAAATTTAGAAAACAAAAGATTTTCTTGAAAAGTACTCATTTCAACTTAAGCATTTAAAGAAGAGCTGCCCTCTTTTGATTGTTATTTGGGACTTTCAAATAAATGGTCAAATGAATAGTATATTTTTCCTCTTTTAATGCAAGCTACATCACAGTATTTTAATTTTACATTACTTGTCCCTATGATTTAAAATTGCTTTACGACTAGTGACTTGTAAAAATCAACAATTAAATCTTGCATATATGAAACCTTACTGATGAAGATAAAAGACTACAGCCTTTAGGATGGACTACACCTCAACATAAAGAAAACAAAAACCCTCACATCAAGACCGATAAGGAATATCATTATAAATGGAGAGAAGATTGAAATTGTCAAGGATTTCATTTTACTTGGATCTGTAATCAATGCCCAGGGAAGCAGCAGTCGAGAAAACAAACAAGTTATTTCATGGGACAAATCTGCTACAAAAGACTTTTTTAAGAGCTGAGATGTCACTTTGAAGACTAAGGTGTGTCTGACCCAAGCCATTGTCTTTCAGTAGCTTCATATGCATGTGGAAGTTGGACTGTGAATAAGGAATATCACAAAAGTATTGATGAATTTGAATTTGTGGTGTAGGCAAAGAATATTGAGTATAGCATGGACTGCCAAAAGAATGAACAATTTGTTTGGAGGAAGTACAGCCAGAATCTTCTTTAGAAGCAGGAATAACTAGACTCAGTCTCTCATATTTCAGTCATGTCAGAAGAGCCCAATCCCTGGAGAAGGATATTATGCTAGGTAAAGTATGTTGTTGTTGTTGTTGTTATGTGCTGTGGAGTTGGACCCGACTCATAGCGACCAGAGCTCCCAGGTAAAGTATAGGGTGGGTGAAATAGGGGAAGACCCTTAACGAGATGGATTGAAAAGTGGCTGCAACAGTGGGCTCAAGCTTAGCAATGATTGTGAAAAAGGCACAGGACTTGGCAGTGTTTTGTTTTGTTGCACATAGAGTTACTATGAGTCCAAGCTGATTTGATAGCACCTAACAATAATAGTAAGGAGCTCTGGTGGTATAGTGCCTAAGGCACTTGACTGCTAATCAGAAGCCTGGTGGTTTAAACTCACCAGCCACTCCTTGGAAGGAAGGTTGGGCAATCTACTTCCATAGTGATACCACCTCAGAAACCCAAGGAAGGATTGCTGTGAGTTGGGTCCGACTCCACAGCACATAACAACAATAGCATAGGAAAAATAATTTTTTTGTAATGAATAATTTATGTAGTCTAGTCTTTCTCTCAATTTCTCATTCCACATCAGCTTAAAACTTCTCTAAATAGTAGGAAAGCCAAACCAAACCAAATTCAGTGCCAACGAGTCAATTCCAACTTATAGTGACCCCTATTGGATTTTTGAGGCTGTAAATCTTTATAGAAGTAGATTGCCCCATCTTCCTCCCACAGAGTAGCTGATTGATGGGTTAGAACCTCTGACTTTCTGGTTAGCAACCAAATGCCTTACCCACTACACTGCCAGTGCACCTTAAATGGTGGGAAAATGGAGGCAAGAGGTATTTGTGTAGTTTAAAACAAATTTGTGCAGAGAAGGCTAACATTGCCAATTCAAAAAGATAATGAAGTCAAATAATTCACTTATGTGCATTTTTCTTATTCTGTTATAGTAGATAAGGAGCGCAGGTGGTGCTGTAGTTAAAGCATTGAGCAATGTAGTAGTTCAGGTTGTACATCAACTTGGTTGGGCCATGGTTTTGAGGGACTGGGCAGCTTGATATAGTTATTCCCCGTGATGAGATTGTAATCACCTCCATGATGGAAGCTACTGTGAACAGCTAAGTTGTTGCCTTCAGCATGTTGATACTAGGATTGTGTCACTCTGCTTATCAACCTTGGGTTCGTCTGCCTCAGCAGCCAGCAGCTACTGACTAATGAGAAACCTCCAGTTCCAGTGGACCTGGAATAAGATGCAGAGCTGAACTCAAGGTTGAGGGCCCTTTACCCAGCCCCTAGAGCCGGCACTCTAAATTTTAACTTTTAGCTCCCTAAGCTGTATGAGAATAAATTCCTGTTTGTTACAGCCATCCATTTGTGATATTTCTGTTATAGCAGCATGAGAGAACCAAAATAGAATTCTAAAGAAAATGCGGTGGTTTGAACTCACCAGTTGTTGAGGAAAAAAGATGAGGAAGTCTGCTTCCATGAAGATTTATAGCCTTGGAAACTCTATAGGGCAATTCTACTCTGTTCTTTAGGATGGCTATGAGTTGGAATCAACTTGATGGCAGTGGTTTGTTTTGCTGTTGTTGTAGTTAATAACATACTTTATGAAATAAAATAGTAAAGACCAACATTAATGAAATTTTCAATTAGATTACATATCCGAAGCAATGCCAGCATTCCCCATATTAATTTTTTTCTCCAGATTTATATCATCATGTGCCATATATTGGACCAGAAATTATTGTGCTTTAAGACTTTATGCTAGTGGGGAAGGAGAAGATTATCCAATAATTGATGTAATAATAACTAATCTGGGATAAAACTCCTAATAATGACTCCCACAGCCAAAAGAGTTTCTACTCCTTGAAAGCAGGGGAACTGCTGTGTTAGAAAATGTCCACTTTGTGACAATCCAGGACCCATCACTTAAGCTTTTTGAAAAT
>NW_006922468.1:113010-120808 GCF_000298275.1 Orycteropus afer afer
ATGGCAGGCTGTTGAGCAATGACATGGCTACATGCAGGGTTCAAGCATGCCATAAGCTAGAGACCATTCCCCAAGGCTTCTCCTTATATACAGGAAGCAGACCACATCTCTAGAGCAGCTACACAACTGCTCACAGTAGATTCCACCATGGAGTTGATTACCAGACTCATGGAGGAGAGTACCACATCCAGGTCCCCAGACACTCAATCAGGCCCAGCCAAACTGACACATAAACTTAACAACCACAAGTGGGTTAAGCACTTGGCTGCTGACCCCAAGGTCAGCTGTTCAAACCCACCAGCTGATCCATAAGAGTAAGATATGACAATCTATTTCTGTAGAGATTTACAGCTTTGGTAACTCTATGGGGCAGTTCTACTCAGTCATATAGGGTCAATATGAGTTGGAATTGGCTTAATGTCAAGTCACGTGGTGGGATAGGGTTTTTGTGTTTGTTTTTAGCATCATAGAAATTTCCACTTTCATCTTTTTATTGTGTAAATTAAATATTTGTATTGTAGAATTTAAATGAGTTAAATTATTTATACTTGAAGCTGAAAAGATGAAGAAGCTATAAAAATTGTCCTTTTCCCATGCCCCATTATTCTTTCTTTTCACACGCTAAATCAGAAAATGGGAAGACTTGATATGCTTCTAGGCATGTTTCAGAGAACACCTGGAGGGAACTCAGAAAAGAAACCTGAAAGGTACAAGAAACTAATTCTTAAGATTTGTTCCACTGTGTTTAGGTTTATAAAGCATGAAACAATGGAATCTGAGGAATAAGGATGGGACAATGTCACTCTACAAGAAATTAGCTTATTTTAACTTGAGAGATTGATTTTACAGATCAAGGATGAGTCTTTTACAATGACAGTTCATCTACTTTTCTTCCAAAAGCTATTTATATGCACTTGAGGTGCTTGCCTTTTTCTCCTCAATCTTCCATATAAAGCAGCATTCTCCATCTTGATCTAGACAGATGTATAAAGGAAAATGAATCTTCAAAGGGTCTAAGATCTATCAAAAAAACATTCTGCCTTCCTTCTATTTGTTTTGACATAGCAATATGGAAACCTATAAGATCTAGGCTTTTCACATTACTCTAGGGACATAGTGCCTAAGGCATTTGACTACTAACCAGAAGGTTGATGGTTCAAACCCACCAGCCACTCCTTTGAAAGAAGGTTGGGCAATCTACTTCTGTAGAGATACTGCCTTGGAAACCAAAGGAGGGTTCACTATGAGTCACAAATAACTCGACGACAGTGAGTATGGTTTGGTTTATTGTCTGATAGAAGAACAAAACACCACAAAAGATTGCCTAAATAAGTAACCTCAAAGAAAAATAATAAACCTTAACATCAAAATAAAAAAGAAGACTAGCACATATATTTAGCAAATACTAAAACTAGCAACAAAAGAAGTTATAACATGATTCATAAATAAAATGAGCTTTATTTATTAATATTATAAAAATAAAAATTATATGGAACAAAGAAATTGACACCATGAAAAACACATTAACAAAAATGACAGCAACAAATTCATATTTGATGATAATTACATACTTGGCAAGAGACTTATTTCTAGGATTTGTAGAAAACTCCAATGCCTCAACAGCAAAGTAATTAACAATCCAATTGAAAAATGGGCAAAAGACATGAATAGACACTTCACCAAGGAGGATATTCAGGTGGCCAGTTAATACATGATGAGATGCTCATGATCATTGGCCATCAGAGATACAAATCAAAACAACAATGAGATACCATCTCACCCCAGCACTGAGGACAAGGTTCAACGAGACAGAAAATAACAAATGCTGGCAGGGATGTAGAGAGATTGGGACTCTCTTACACTGCTGGTGGGACTGTGAAGGGATACAACCATTGTGGAAAGCAGTATGGCAATTCCTTAGAAAGCTGGAATTGAAGATACCATTTGACCCAGTAATTCTACTATGGGATTTATATCCTAGAGAAGTGAGAGTCAGGACAGGAACAGATATATGCACACCCATGTTCATCACAGCACTATTTACAATAGCAAAAAGATGGAAACGACCTATGTGCCCATTGGAAGAAGAGTGAATGACCTAACTATGGTACATGCACACAATGGAATGCTATGCAGCACTAAAGAATATATATAGAGTCTGCAAAACACCACATAATATGGATGAACTTGGAGGACATTATGCTGAGTGAAATAAGTCAATCACAGAAGGACAATTATAGTATTAGTTCATTGCTGTGGAGGGTCAAAAAAAGGTTTATATATGGAGGGAAACTTTCTTTGTTAGTTGACAGGGGTGGGAGTGGAGGCAAGGAAACACTGCCAAAAAAAAAAAAATGCATTGATCCATGTCATATTAGTTTTGTGTATTTCACTGTACATAAATTATATTTCAATAAAAATCATTAAAAAAAAAGATTATCCAAATAAAATTATCTAATGTATATAGACTAAACCTTAAAAACAAAGCAAAACAATACCCACTGTCATCGAGTCAATTCTGATTCATAGAGACCCCCATTGGGTTTCCAAGGCAATAAATCTTTATGGAAATAGATTTCCCCATCTTCCTTCTGCAGAGTGGCTGGTGGCTTTCAACCATGATCCTTCTAGTTAGCAGTCAAATACCTTAGGCACTGTGCCACCATAGCTCCTACTATATATATATATATTATACAGATTTCTTTGTCGTACTGAGAGAGGGCCAACTTACCTTAATATGTGCATGGTTTCTGAAATGGTCCATGTGTCTTATGTTTCCATTTAAATAAGTGTGATTTTTTTTTTCCCATGATGAGTTTGCACACCATCATTGTGTATTGCATCAGATACAAGTTCTGAGAATCTCTAGCTAGATATGCAACTTTATAATGTTAGGTGGTGGGGGGAGTGTAGTCAGATACATTTCTGTAGCAGAAACAATGATCATCAAGCTGCATAATTTTAACATTTTTGTATTTAGTGA
This sequence comes from Orycteropus afer afer, assembly GCF_000298275.1. Taxonomy (NCBI): domain Eukaryota; kingdom Metazoa; phylum Chordata; class Mammalia; order Tubulidentata; family Orycteropodidae; genus Orycteropus; species Orycteropus afer. The sequence continues at coordinate 115,994 of NW_006922468.1, forward strand.
AATCCAATAGGTTATCATTAAAAATGATTAATGCACAAGCTAAGTCGAGGATCTTCACCAATATAGTTGAAGGTTTTACATATATGTAAATAAGTAGATTGCACAAACTTCCTCCCAGGGAGTGGCTGGTGGGTTTGAACCGCCACCCTTCTGGTTAGCAGTCAAATGCCTTAGGCACTACGCCACCAGAACTCCTGTAATATGTTATTGTTAAAAATGATTAATGCACAAGCTAAGTCTAGGATCTTCACCAACATAGTTGAAGGTTTTACTTTTATGTAAATAAGGCAACCCTAGGGTCTTGGTCTAGGAGCTCTGGTAGCATAGTGGCTAAGACACTTGCCTGCTAACCAGACGGCTGGCGGTTCAAACCCACCAGCCACTCCTCGAAAGGAAGGTTGGGCAATCCTACTTCCGTAGTGATACTGCCTCGGAAACCCAAGGAGGGGTCACTATGAGTCAGGTTTGACTCGATGGCACATGACAACAACAACAACAGGGTCTTGGTATACTGCTCTGGATCTATATTTCATATGTACGCGAATTGAGATAGATGGGGAGTTTGTCGGAAGCTCTGGTGGTATAGCGCCTGAGGCATTTGGTTGCTAACCAGAAGGCTGGTGGTTTAAAGCCACCAGCCACTCCTCAGAAGAAAGATTTGGCAGTCTACTTCCGTAGTGATACTACCTCGGAAACCTTAGGAGGGGTCGCTGTGAGTCGGATCTAACTCAACGGCAGTGAGATTTTCTTTTTTTGTGTGGGGGACTGTTTGTCACTGAACAATGGCAGCTCTTATATATTGATAGCAATAAGGCATTGAGGCAAAAATGATGATTAGTAGAGGGAAAAGTATTTGTTTTATCCAGGGACTGTTCATAAACATTCAAGAAGGTTACAAAGTAATTTAGGTTATACAGAATCAAATACTTGCTTAATCCAGAACAGCATTTCACAAAGAGTTTTCTATGGAATGTGCCTTAGTTATCTAGCACTGCAATAACAGAAATACCACAAGTGTATGGCTTTAACTATTCTCTCACAGTTTAGGAGTCTAGAAGTCCAAATTCAGAATGCCAGCTCTAGGTGAAGGCTTTCTCTCTCTCTTGGATCTGAGGGAAGGTTGTCCTTGTCTTCTTTCCACATCAGTGAGCCCGAGGATTCTTAGAGATCTACATGTTCCATGGTATCAATCTTCTCCTAGGCCCAGGAGGTTCTCACCCCATGGATTCTGGGTCTAAAGGACATACTCTGCTTCAATCTCTTCCTCCTTGATGATAGGCAGGTCCCTCACCAATGCTTGCTAGTTTAATCTCTTTGAGATCTCAACAAAGATTGGCTCAAGGTATAACCTACCTGCATTCCCCTCATTGACATAACTGCTTCTAATCCTACTTCATTAACATCCTAGAGATTAATATGTATAACACATAGGAAAATTATATCATAAAATGGAGGATAATTATATCAGATCACAAAATGGGCAATAATTACATAATATTGAGAATCATGTCCTAGAGAAGTTGACACATATGGGGGGGCAGAAAATGTAATCAATAACAGAATGTTAATTAAAATCAAAAACCCTAAGAGAGGTTACTTAAAAAAATTATTGTATGGTGAAGTATACTTGGGGAAAAGTGGAATAAACAAAGGCCAACAGTCTCCTTTATTGCAGGATGTTCAGAACCCTTGCTTTGATTGTGATCCTTGATGAGATGGATATTGAAGGCACCAATTCCCAAACGTATTGTGTTCTGGCAGCTTTTCTTCACAGATGTCTTCCAGAGGCAGCAAAAGCAAACATTTGGATCAGTGACTTAGAGGAAACGCTGGAAAAACTTTCTTTGTATGTATTATTATTAGCACAGTGTGACAATATATTTACTGTGGGATTTTGTTTTGTTTTGGAGGTCTATTAACTGCCAGAATATTTTCAAAGGAGAACAAAAGAAGATTTTAACAACCATAAGGCCATGTAAGACTAGTGCTGATAAAAAAAAAAAAAAAAAAAAGATTCATACCATTATTCCTTACTTTTTAAACATTATTGTTAATTGATAGTATAAACACATGTAAGTAATATATTTATTTATACACACATATATATGTATATTTATACATACTAAACTCACTGACATCAAATCAATTCAGACTCATAGCAACCCCTATTGTGTTTCCAAGGCTGTAGATTTTTACAAAAGTAGATCATTCCATCTTCCTTCTGTGGAGTGGGTCATGGGTTTGGACAACCAATCTTCTGGTTAGCAGTCCACTATGGCACCAGAGCTCCTTATATATTTATATATACATGTATACACAAACACACACACACATATATGAAAATAGGTTAGTGTTTTAGGGTTCTCTAGAGAAACAGAATCAGCAATATAGATGGATAGATATATAGATAGGTACATAGATAGATGCTTGATAGATAGATAGATAGATAGATAGACAGATAGATAGAAAAATAATAGATAATTTACTTCAAGAAATTGACTTACGAGATTGTAAAGAGTTTTTATGTCCAAGATTCACAGATCAGGTAATAGACTGGAGACGCCTATAGTCTTGCTTCCTCTGATACGGAGGTCAACTGAGGAGAAAGTTAAGAATGGCGTTCTGGCAAAAAGTCTACTTATTGTCTAGAGGCAGAACATACCCCAAAGATGCATACTTTTTGTTCTTAAGGTCTTCAACTGATTGTGGTCTGTCTACATTATGGAAGGTAATACATATTACTTGAGGCCAAATGAAAACATGCAATTAATTTATAACAACAATCTCTTCTTGTTAGTTGCCATGAGTTGATCTGGACACATTGTGACCCCATCTGTGCAGAGTAGAACTGCTACTGGACTAGTGTCTTAACAAACAAGCATATCTCAACACCTAGCCAAGATAATACAGAAAACTAACCATCACAGTTGGCAATTCAAGAACTGAATAGCATAACTTCTTTATGTATATGTAGGACAAATTATGTATACTTTGTGTTGTAAACTCTTTGTATTTGGCATAAAATAATAATTTTTAGCCATTTCTAATATTGATCTGACTTTTGTGGATATTTTTAATTCAATTTTTAAACTCTGTAGTTTAAATATTTAAATAAAATGAAGGTACACAAAAATCTTAATTCATGATAACTCAATGCAAATCACAATTGCTTTGACAAACATTTCTATTATTGAGAAACTTCAGAGTCTATTCCTCTCAGGCAGTGTTGCTCCAACTTTTTAAAACAAAACATTGGACCCCTGTAGCTGCAAGATAAAGGAAACACATTTCTGTTACTTCCTCATGGTATGAACTTTAAGAACTCACATTTAAACTTAGAAGTTCCAGTAAAAAGGAAAAATATAGTAGAATACTTATTTTAAAAAGCATATAGTCTATTCCTAGAAAAAAAAAATGGAGCATCACAGAACCCACTAGACAATTCAACTTCTGCTAACCATTATGAAAAAAGAAGTCCATCAATGAAAGATGTTTGTTTAGTCATAAAAGTCAATCTTGAAAAAGGCAAAATGATTTAGAATAGCACCATTCACACATTGGTATAGATAGGTAGGTAGGTAGGTAGGTAGGTAGATGCTAGATAAGAAGAACATGGCTTTCAGAATGTCTGATGCCAGCTGCACAAATCTGACCAGATGCAAGAACCATGGTTCATGTAATAACCTAAAATAAGAAATAATCTAAACGAAGATTAAATATAAATATTAAATAGAAGATGATAAAGAAAATGCATGGATCACAAGAAGACATACATTGCATAAATAAGTATAATTTGCTGAATTCAATCACAACTCCAACTGTATTTGGTTGATGACTTTTTTCTATTTTGTTTCCTGGACCTGCTATTTATGCACTGGATATAAAAGTTTTGTTCTTATGAAATTATTGACATAAAGTATTTTCAGAACTCAAGCAATACATATTTTAACATAATAGATTTCTAAAAATATTAATGAAATCAATGTCTCAAAAATGGTTTTTTGGTTACCTCAGTGCCACTCTAACAGGAATATACCACAAGTGGATGGCTTAAAGAAGCAAGTATTTGTTCTATTATTGTTTAGGACACTAGAAGTCCAAGTTCAAAGTGCCAGGCCCTAGGGGCTAGGCAAAAGTCCCTTGACCTTAGGCTTCAGCTCTGCCACTTCCTCCTGGCCCAATGGAGCTGGAGGTCTCTTTTCACCCAGACAGCTGCTGGCTGCTGAGGCTGACAAACCCAGGGTTGACAAGTAAAATGGCATAGTCCCAAAATTATCAAACCACACATCAAGCCACTAATTCAAGTCCATTAATAGTCCCAGTGTCAGCAGACAACATGGCAGGGTGCTGAACAATGACTTGGGTACATGCAGGATTCAAGTGTGCCAAAAACTAGAAACTTTCCTCAAAACTGTTTCTTATATACTGGAAGTAGACCACATTCCTAAAGCAGCTACTCAGCAGCTCCAATAGATTCCACCATGGAGTTGACTACCAGTCTTATCGTGGGGAATAACTACATCCAGCTGTCTAGCCACTCTAAAGCAGACGCAGCAAAGCTGACACAATTTAAGTACCACAAATGCAATTTTTTTCTCATACCTTTTTGTTCTCTTGTAATTAAAAAATATAGAACACATGAAATACTTTGCATACCTTTACAAATGTACTATTACAAAATGTGACACAATTTTATTTATAAGGAAAATTAATATCAAAATATGGAAAGGACATCAAGCAGAGTTTTCCAATAGCTTCTCTTAGCCTAATGAATTAAACTTTAGTCACATTAAAAAAATAAAATGGAATAAGTAC
>NW_006922468.1:121113-130536 GCF_000298275.1 Orycteropus afer afer
GTATTTTTAATTATTTTAAATAGCTTTTATTAAGGTGCATTTTGTTTCTAAAATATTTCCTGAAGTTACTTAAGCAAATATTTTTGAATAATAATATTGATGTTTCTCTATTGAATGAAATAATATAAAAATACTTAAGAACCTTGTATCTATAATCAGCAATCAATGCATGCATTTTAAACTAATGATATTTAAAGTTAAGCAACATAAATTGAAGCATTTCAAACAACCTCTGTCTAAGGCTTTTTAACCCAACTGATTTAGCAAAAAGCCTTACACACTGCAAAGAATACACAGCACATTCACATCTCCATTCAGGTACATGCAGGCCTCCAGATAATTCCCAGATGTTCATGAGGTCTAAAACACTTACTTGGGGGCCAAAGTATTGCTATTTTGTTTCCCAAATCTAACAACAGCATTTAAAGACCAATGTCGTTGGTTGGAGTTGTTAATATAATGACTAGACTTCATGTTAACATGTCAACATATTGGTAAAGTAAAGGGCCAAGGAAAACAGAGAAACAATGTGATGGAATGACACAATAACGGCAACAATGGACTCGAACATACCACTGGTCATGAAGATGTCTCAAGGCTACGTAAAGTTCTGTTCTGTTATATAAAAGGTCTTCATGAGTCAAAGCTGACTTGATGGGAGCTGACCACAACAGCTTAGAAATTGAATTGCTGGGGCATATAGAAGTCCATATAACTTTTTGAAGAACTGCCATCTGTTTCCAGCATGACTTCACCATTTTAAATTACCATTAGCAAAGGATGAAGGCTCCAATTTATCCACATTCTTATTCACACTTGTTATTTTCCATTTTTTAAATAATATAATAGGTATTCAAATAAATATGAATTAGTATCTCATTGTGGTTTTGATTTGAATTTCTTTGATGACTAATGATGTTGAAGATCTTTTCACGTGCTTATTGGCTCTATACATTTCTTAGAGAAATATCTATTCAAACATGTTGCCCATTTAGTTTCATTGTTTGCCTTTTCGTTTTGGTAGGACTTATTTATATGTTCTGCATATTGGACACTTATCAGATACATGATTTGTGAATATTGTCTTTGATTCTGTTAGATGTCTTTTCACTTTTTTAAAAAAAATATTTTTAATATGCAAAGGTTTTTAATTTAGGTGATTCTAATTTATCTACCAATTCTTTTACCACTTGCATTCTTAGTATTGTATTTAAAAATACATTGCCAAATACAAGGTCATCAGAATTTATCCCTATGTTTTCTTCTAAGTGTTTGATTTTAGCTCTTATATTTGGAACATCAGTTTTAGTTAATTTTTGTATGTAGTGAATGGTAAGTTCCAAATTATTTTTTCTTAATGTAGAAATCCAAATGGCTCTTGATGAAATAGTCTCTTGATGAAGAGACTTATTTCCTCATTGAATGGACATGGCACCATTATGACAAATCATTCAGCCATTGATATATGTGTTTATATCTGGATTATCAGTTCTACTCCAGAGGTCTATATAATATGTCTAAGGAGTCTGGGTTGTGGAGTGTGTAAGGCATTTGACAACCAGAAGGTCCATGGTTCAAATCCACCAGCTGCTCTGTAGGAGGAAGTTGCGGCAATCTACTTCCAGAAAGATTTACAGCATTGGAAACCCTATAGGGATCACTATGAATTGGAATCTATTCAATGGCAATGTGTTTTGGGTTTTTTGGTATGTAATATGTCTATCTAGAGGAAAGTAAAACACTAATTTATTATAGTAGCTTTGTTTTCATCATTTAAAATTGTAAAACAACATTTTTTAAACATTCTAAGATAGAATATAAAATAATAGTTTACAGCCTCTCAGTAAGTACAGATCTCTTTAACACAACACACAAAAAAATTACATAAAAGGAAAGGAATGAATGGGTATATGATTAAATAATTGTATAACTAAACAAATTCTATTTACCAATAGTCACTACTTGCAAAACATATACACACAGAAAATAAAAACATACAAACTATTAACAGAAATATTTTGCTATTTCTGTAAATATAAATATAAAATCTTTCACCCACACATAGGTTTGTGTATTAATTTTAAAAAATGAACAAAATGCATGAACAGTCATTTCCCAGATGAGGAAATAAATATTCAATAAACATTAAAAAGGCATTCAACTGCAATATGATAGACTACAGTATGATACTAATTCACAATCTCTTGGTTGGCTAAAAAAAATGAGAAATGTAATAATACCTGCTGTTAGGAAGGATTTGAATTAATTTGAATCCTTAAACACAGACCAGGTGTGCATGTGTATCAGCAGTGTAACAACTTTGGAAAATATATAGCATCATTTGTAAAGATAAATAAGCTCCATGGTCAATTTTTCTCCCATTTATATTGGGTAGATAAATCCTTGAACATAACATTAGAAGGTATTTGCACTATTGTTTATTGCTTGAAGGGACAATTAAAAAACAAATATATATCGAGGAGAATGGATAAATAATCGTGATGTGATCACCTGCACACACTCAAATTATGCACCTGCAAAGATGAAAAAACTACTTTGTATGTGTGTATGTATTAATTTTGGAAACATAATTTTGAGTGAAAAACACAAATTACAGAACACTACAAAGAATATTACAAGGCTTTTTAAAAACCTAAATCACAAATGAATAGATGTGCTGTTTTTATATTCAGGAGTGGTAAATCAAAGAAGCTCTGGTAGCACAGTGGTTGTGTTCAGCTGCTTAGAGGTTAATGGTTCATAGGTACCAGGTGCTCTATGGGAGAAAGATGTAGCAGTCAGCTTCTGCATAGATTACAATCTTAGAAGGTCTGTGGGGGTAGTTCTACTCTGACATATAGGATTGCTCTGCAACATCAGCTTGATGGCAAAGGGTATGGGTGGTAAAGCTATTTTAATAAATCAGATAAATGATCATCAAAACCTTTAAAAGGGGTTATCTCTGGAAGGATAGATGAAGAGTAGGATGAAGGAGAAGGATACTAGTATCTTCAACATCGTAAATTTTGGGTTGTTTTTACTTCCCCAAAACCACCAGAAAATTTCATTGGTAAAGTAAAGGTGAGTTTATTGGATTTAGTGCAACAAGGGCACACAATATTATGACAAAACTTCATAGGGTCTCTGAAGGGTAAAACTGGGGAATGATGTATTTGTGGTTTTAGGGTCTGGAATAGTGAATTTACACACAGGGTAGTGATTAGGATTGGACAAAGTATTTGACACAATTGCTTGAATTGGTGGCCCAATGTGAAAAATCTTGAAGCAAATATTGAGAAGTAAGCTTTTAGAGAACATCTGTTCTCTTGATTCACTGTTTTCTAGGACCAGGTATTTTCTGGAGCAAGCAGCTAAATTACATTTGTTTTTAATCACTATTGTTCAACAAGGGAACAGAAAAGCATGACTCCTACTAGTCTTGCTTAATGTATGTACAGACATGTATGTCCTGTATTGTTCATCACAGAGACAGAGGATTGGCTGCTGTCAGTTCTGTTATTAAGAATGTTCTTGCTCTAAAATTGGACAGTGGATTCTTGAGGATTTAATTTATTATATTACTTTTTAACTTTCACATGCCATATTTAATTTGTATTACTCAAATTTATAAATCAATTTAACATCTTAAGGTCAGAATAATTTAATATACCATACACATTATAATGCATTCCATTTCATTTTTGACAATTTCTAATATTCCTAGATTCATACCTTGTACATTCCATGTTCAATTATTAATGGATGATAGCAGCTGTTTTTTTCTCATTTTGAGTCATGCCACATCAGCAAATGGAGGTCCCAAAAGCTTTACTCTATTCACATGATTAAGGTCAACTCTACTCTGAGTAGGCAGATCTTCCCCAGGCATATTTTGAGTGCCTTCTGAAGATGATTTGAAGCACTTACTGATGAAATTTAAAAACTACAATCTGCTGTATGGATTACACCTCAATATAAAGAAAACAAAAATTGTCACAATGGGACCAATAAGCAGCATCATGACAAATGGAGAAATTTGTCAGAGTTTTCATATTGCTTGGGTCCACAATCAACACCCATGGAAGCAGCAGTCAAGTTATCAGATGTCATATTGCACTTAGCAAATCATCTGCAAAAGACCTCTTTAAAGTGCTGAAGAGCAAAGATGTCTCTTTGAAGACTAAAGGGTATTTAACCCAAGCCGTGGTATTTTGAATTGCATCTTACACATGTAAAAGGTGGACAACAAATAAAGAACACCAAAGAATAGTTGATGCTTTTGAGTTGTCGTCTTGGCAAAGAATACTGGAAGTACCAAGGCCTGCCAGAAGAACTAACAAATCTATCCTGGAAGAAGTGCAACCGGAATGCTCCTTGGAAGCCAGAACGACCAGACTTTCTCTCTCCTACTTTGGTCATGTTGTCAGAAGGGACCATTCCCTGGAGAAGATATCATGCTTGGCAAAGTGGAAGGACAACGAGAAAGGGGAATGCCCTCAACAAGATGGACTGACATAGTGGCTGCAACGATGGGCCCAGGTATAGCAAGGATTGTGAGGTTGGCACAGGACCAGGCAGTGTTTCATTCTGTTGTATATTAGGTTGTCGTTATGAGTCAGAGCTGACTCAATGGCACCTAACAACAACAGAAATTATCATAGTTAAAATTAGTATTAATGACACTTTTCCAGGCTCTGTTCTAATTCTATTATATATACATAATATGGGAGCTATGGTAGCATAGTGCCTAAGGCACTTGAATGCTAACCAGAAGGCTGGCGGTTCAAACCCACCAGCCACTCCTCGGAAGGAAGGTTGGGCAATCCTACTTCCATAGTGATACTGCCTCGGAAACCCAAGGAGGGGTCGCTATGAGTCGGGGCCGACTCGACGGCAAATAACAACAACAACATACATATATAACCTTATAAGCTCTGATGGCATAATGCCTAAGACATTTGACTGCTAATCAGAAGACTGGTGGTTCAAACCCACCAGCCACTTCTTGGAAGGAAGACTGGGCAATCTATACAATAAAATATATTGTCTAACTTTCATTTAGTCTTCAGCATGATTATTTAATCATCAAAATGATTATCTATGTTATTAAGTATTATTATTTTCAAACTATAGAAGAGTAAAGTGTGTCACAGAGAGATTAAGTAATTTGACTTAGTTTATGTAACCTGAAAATCAACCCAGTAGATCTGCCTCAAACACTCCTTTCTTTATTGCTAAGCTACAAATAAAATTCATTATGGAGTCTAAACTTCAAAGTTGACTCCAAGTGTTTTTCCCATCATTTCCAGCCCATCTTCAATACACCGCTAAGTGGGAATCCTGACATATGTCAAAACAAATGATACACAGGTCCATGTTACAAAGGACTGTACTTTTAAAGGGAAGGAGTGTTGAAAATCTTGAAATCAGGTACCTACTTTTCTCTTCCCTTAGCTCTTTTTCTCTAGTTTATCATGCTTTCTTCACCTTTCATCATCATTATTTTCTGTGAATCTGTGTATTTGTGATTCACCATACCACAGGCACCGAGGATGCACATTAGAGTTAGATACAAATGATCCAAGCCTCAAAAAAGTTGGAGTTTACTAATTAATTAGGAATATGAAGACTAACAATAATATTACCTCTGTATTTTTATGAAGATCACCTGGCTGCTAACCTAAAGGTCACCAGTTTGAACCTACCCACTGCTCTGTGGGAGGAAGATATGGCAGTTTACTTGGGAAAACTACAGCCTTGGAAAGTATGTTGTCATCATTGTTGTTGTGTGCCGTCCAGTCAGACCCGACTGATAGCGATCCCTCCTTGGGCTTCCAAGGTGGATCACTGTGGAAATAGATTGCCCAACCTTCCTTCTGAGGAGTGTCTGGTGGGTTTGAACGACCAGCCTGCTGGTTAGCAGTCAAGTGCCTTAGGCACTACACTAGTATGGGGCAGTTTCACTCCATCCTGTACAGTCACTATGAGTTGGAATCAACTCAACAGAATTTTTTTTAATATTTCATAGAAAAACAAAAGTTAAAATCCCATAGAAATATTACCTAATATGGGTATTTGTAGAGTGTGCTTTACAGAAACCTTCTACAATGAAATGACATCATTAAGAGATCTGTAGGAATGGTGAACAAGAGGGTTCACTCTAGCATAAAAGTAGCATTTGAAGACAATGGCTGAAAAGCTAATGGCTAAATAAGAAGCTGAGGCAGAAAATCCAATAGGGGCATGTTTTCATTGCTGCAATGTCAGTATGTGGATGATGGATTTGGCAGAGTTTAAACAAAAAAGGACAGGACTAGAGAGTAAGGTGTTGAACTAGAGAGATTTAGGAAAAAACTTGTTGGGATTTGGTATTCCATTAGATATGGGAGTGGTAAAGTGAGAGAGCAGCCCCCAAATGAAAATTAGTATGCATTCTCAGAGATAGGGACAAAAGAAGTTCTGCTGAGTCAAAGTCAGCTTATTATATGACATGGGTTCTATAAAAAGTGTTGAGATTAAGGGTTTAGATTAAAAAGTGATGGACATTTACATGCTATTGCAAATGCCACCTTTTCCTACACATCCTAGAACAGTGACTCAGAGATCTGGGCCATCTCTCTTCCTTTATTCCAAAGAAACAAAACAAAATAAATGGGACAATAACAAAAACAAACTCATCTTAAAATTCAAAAGAATTTAAAAATCTCTTAGAAGATTGTGAATAAATGGCTAATTACAATTATTTGCCTTTGAGAGCTGGAATCATATCCCTGAAATAAATATTTTTGAGGGAAAAGAATGAATAATTTGGAGCATTGTTGCACTCCCAAAGAGAAGTATGATTTAAAATAATGCAATTATTTGTGTGAATAATGTATTTTTGATGGCAGCATTTTAAGAGGGTTGAGAATGATTAGGGGAAGATAGTTGCGAAGAGAGAAGCCTTTATGTCCTCCCCGCCCACATGTGCAGAAACACCATGCTATGGCTACAAATTACATAGCACTGATTTGGCGCTACAGTTTCCTCTTTTAAGTGTACACTTTTGTTGAGATATGAAAAGATTTTTAGTGAAATTCAACTGAAGGACAGTTGCATAAATAATACCTTCTAAGGAGCTCTGGTAGCATAGTGGCTAAAGCACTTGACTGCTAACCAGAAGGCTGGCAGTTCAAACCCACCAGCCACTCCTCGGAAGAAAGGTTGGGCAATCCTACTTCCGTAGTGATACTGCCTCGGAAACCCAAGGAGGGGTCCTTATGAGTTGGGGCCGACTCGACGACACATAACAACAACAACAACAGAAGTAAGTAAAGGATACCAGAGAATATCTTTCCCAGGCTTCTGAGATAAGACAATATTTTAACTACACTTTTATGAAAGAGAACATCTAAGATAATTCTTGATATTGGGCATGTGCACATTCACCCCAACTCAACATGATTTTCAATTTTAAATATTTTGTCCTGTTACAGAACAAACTTCAAAACATTTGACCCAGGCTACATAAGCTATATAACATTCAGATTACTCATAGAAAGTATCCTTGCAGTATTTCTTCTCACAGGATTAAATTTTACCTCAAATAATTACGTAAGATAAAAGTAAAAAGAGTGACATATATTTTTAACCCTACCTTCTTCAAATAAGCAAATGATAAATTTCTCAGTTTTCTGTAAAGATATTTTAGTCTTTCTTCTAAACTTACTTATTTCAATAACTAGTATGAAACATTTCATCATTTTTTTAAATGCTCACTACATAAAATCAAACCACTGTCCCAATGGAAAACGTTTCTGTGGTTTTCAGTGTTTATTCTGTTTCATTTTATTTCTGATCCTGAAATCCCTTTGGTTACATAGCCAAACCCAGTGTTTCATTATCTGGAGCTATAATGATAGAATAAAAAACTGCAATCCACTCTTAACAGCAAATTTTAAAAATGCATCAAGGCTCCAAAGGGAAAAGTACACTGAGAATTATAAGTTTTATTAGACCATGCCCCACTTGTATGGGCCACTGCTTATGTGCATGCTTACACTGTATCATTCCTCACAAGACATTGTGGATGGCTTTAGAGTCAGCAGTGACTCACCCACAAAAACTACCACCAGAGAAGCATTAATGTGACTTTTCAGAACCGCTGTTCCAGATTTTTAAGTTTGACCTTTAACAGTAGAGAACATTTTCACTAAACTGAGACCAAAAGTGAGTAATGATATAATGCTTTGAATATTTACTAAGCAAAGAAGACTAATTTTTTATAAATTTCCCAAGCAGTAATATATTACAACATTTTTTTTTTAAGGAGTCTCTGTCTCTCTCCAGATATTTCTTTAACTGTTTCAAATTAATGAGGCTGAGTTTCACAGGAATAGCAAGCATTTCTTCTGAGAAAGTCTCTCTTTTTTGATTCCTGTTCTGGTTACGTAAGTGCCTCTCTGACAAGAATATACCACAAATGGGATGGCTTGAACAAACAGGAGTTTATTCTCTTACAGTTCGGGAGGAGATAAGTCCGAATTCAAAGTGCCATGCTCTAGGAGCTGGGTGAAAGCCCCTCAACCTTGGGCTTCAGCTCTACTTCTTGCTCCCAGCCCATTGAAGCTAGAGGCATCTCTTCACACAGGCAACTACTGGCTGCTGAAGCTAACAAGCCCAAGGTCCACAAATAAAATGTCACAGTCCGGATGTTACCAAACCACACAACAGGCCATTAATTCAAGTCCATTGAAAGTCCCAAGGTCAGCAGAGCATGGCAGGCTGCTGAAAAACGACACTGCTACATGCAGGGTTCAAGTGTGCCATAAGCTAGAGACCATTCTCAAAGCTGGTTCTTATAGACAGGAAGCAGACCACATACCCAAAGCAGCTACTCAGCTGCTCCCAGTAGATTCCACCATGAAGCTGATTAGCAGTCTCATCATGGAGAAACTACATCCAGCTGCCCAGTCACTCAACCAGGCCCAGCCATGTTGACATGCAAACTTAACCACTACAGATCCCATGTCAAATGACAACATGAAGAGATGGTAATAGGCCACATATACTTTGCGCTTACTGGTGTATGAGTTTTACTAGTGAATTCTCTTTCACAGCTCTGACTTTGTGTCCCAAGCTACACCCATCATAACAAGTAAGCTATTTGTTTAGGAAGTTCAACCTTATTAGAGGCAGAGCTTGAAATTTCAATCTGCAGAAGGATATGGTTTTAAATGATAGATATTTTGCAAGCTAGACTATAGGATAAATTTTTACAGAGCAAGGACACAAACAGGTATTGGACTGATGTAAAAGAATCCTGCAGATTCTAGAGAACTTACGAACTTGTCACAGTTCATGTAATTCTTCCAAAGACAGGTCCTCCTATTTGGGATATTTAAAGAGGCAGCGCTCTGGCAGATTTCTGGGGCTTAAGAACAC
>NW_006922468.1:138631-150199 GCF_000298275.1 Orycteropus afer afer
GTGATCCAATGAAATGCAGAAATGATTGAACAATCATTAATATAAGAGGCAAGTGAAATTTTGCTGAAAATAATTTTTAAAAAGATTATAGCAGTGCATGGGCAAGGAACTACCAGAAATTCAAGCCAGATTTGGAAGAGTGTGTGGAATCAGGAATCTCATTGCTGATATTAAAAGCATCTCATCTGAAAGTAAATACCAGAAAGATGGTATATTTTATTGACCATACAAAGGCATTTGACTTTGTGGATCATAACAAATTGTGGATAACATTGCAAAGAGTAGGTATTCTAGACTTCATAATCCTCATGAGGAACTTGAACACAGACCAAGAGGTAGTCATTTGAACTGAACAATGGCACACTATAGATTTAAAATTAGGAAAGGTGTGTGTCAGGGTGTATCATTTCACCATATTTATTCTATATGCATGCTGATCAAACAATCCAAGACACTTTTTGAAGGACACAGCATCAGGACTGCAAGAAGATTTTTTAACAACTTGTAATATGAAGATGACACAATCTTGCTTTCTCAAAGTGAAATAACCCACTACCATCAAGTTGATTCTAACTCAGAGATCTCAATTGAGTTTCCAAAACTGTAAATCTTTATGGAAGTATATTGCCTCATCTTCCTCCTATGGAGCAGCTGGTGGTTTTGAACCACTGGCCTTCTCGTTAGCAGCCAAATGTCTTACCCACTGCACCATCAGAGCTTCTTGAAATTCCCCATAGACTTTAGAAATGGTTCTTCTCCTTCTTTATGCCATATCCCTGATACACTCCATATATACTGGTAAAAGTTTTGGTGGCATAGTGCCTAAAGCATCTGACTGCTAACCAGAAGACTGTCAGTTCAAACCCACCAACCACTCCTCAGAAGGAAGGTTGGGCAATCTACTTCTGTAGTGATACCACCTCAGAAACCCAAGGGGTCACTATGAGTCAGATCTGACTCAACTGCAGTCAGTCAGAGCATTCTAAACAAGTTCAGACTCTGAGATCTGTTACTATAAGCAAAAAATGTAGCTTTCTGCATTCATCTGATCCTCAAATGTCTCCTCTAACTTTTGTATTAAATGTGACTCTGACTTAATTGTTTCTATTCAAGGCTTCACTCTCTGTTGAAGGATTTAACTGTTTCCTACATGGTGTTGTTGTCGTTATGTTTGTAGGTGCCATTGAGTTGTTTCCGACTCATAGCAACCCCATGCAGGAGCTCTGGTAGCATAATGACTAAGGCACCTAACTGCTAACCAGAAGGCTGGCGGTTCAAACTCACCAGCCACTCCTCCGAAGGAAGGTTGGACAATCTACTTCTGTAGTGATACTGCCTTGGCAACCCAAGGAGGGGTCGCTATGAGTTGGGGCCGACTTGATGGCACATAACAACAACAACAGCGACCTCATGCATAGCAGAACAAAACACTGACAAATCCCACACCAGTTCCATGATCCTTGCTATACTTGAGCCCATCATCGCAGCCACTGTGTTAATCCATCCCATTGAAGGTCTTCCCCTCTTTCATCGACCCTCCACCTCACCAAGCGTGACATCCTTCTCCAGAGAAAGGTCCCTTCTGAAACCATGACCAAAGTAGGTGAGACAAAGTCTGGTCATTCTTGCTTCCAAGGAGCTTTCTGGCTGCACTTCCTCCAGGACAGATTTGTTAGTTCTTGTAGCAGTCCATGGTACTTTCAGCATTCTTCACCAGCACCACAACTCAAAAGTATCAACTCTTTTTCAGTCTCCTTATTCATTGTCCAGCTCTCACATGCATACGAGGCAATTGGAAATATCATGGCTTGTGTCAGGGCACCTTAGTCCTCAAGGAGACATCCTTGCTCCTCAGCACTTGAAACAGTTCCTTCTCAGCCAACCTGCCCAGTGCTACACATTGTCTAATGTCCTGATTGCTGCTTCCATTGGCTCAAGCAACGTGAATTCTTTGACAGCCTCAATCTTTTCTCCATTTATCATGATGTTGCTTATAGGCCCTGTTGTGAGGATTTTTGTTTTCTTTATATTGAGATGTAATCCATACTGCAAACTGTATTCTTCAGTCTTCATCAGTAAGTGCTTCATGTCATCCTCACTTTCAGCAAGCAAAGTTGTATCATCAGTGTATCTCAGGTTGTTAATGATTCTTCCTCTAATCCTGATGCCACGTTTTTCTTCATATAGTCCAGGTTCTTGGATCATTTTCTCAGCATTATAGACTGAATAAGTATGGGAAAAGGATACAACCCTGACACACTCCCTTCTTGATTTTAAACCATGCAGTTTCTCCTTGTTCTGTTCAAACGACAGCCTCTTGGTCAATGTACAGGTTCCTCATGAGTACAATCAAGTGTTCCCATTCTGCTCAATGTTTTCCATAACTTGTCATGATCCACAGAATCAAATGTCTTTGCATAGACAATAAAACACAAGTAAGCATCTTTCTGGTATTCTTTGCCTTGAGCCAAGCTCCATCTGACAGCAGCTATGATATCCCTTGTTCCACTTGACATAAAATAACTTTGGCTATTGGGGAAAAAAAATCTCAGATTCAATACAATTAAAACTTTTCTTAAGTGGTTCTTTACCAAGTGGGGACACTTAGGTCCAGGCTTCTCCATTGTGGCTCTTCTGGTTGCATGACTGTAACTTCCAGCTGCACGACCAGAGCAAAGAGAAGGAGCTGAAGATCTCCAAGGATATTTTATTAGTATTTATTATAGGGTATGACATATATCACTTCTCTTATGAGAATTTCCTTTACTAAGGAAGCTAGGAGGTCTTTTCTTATTGTTAAAATGTGCCAAACAACCATGTGACCTGTGGGAATGGTGACAATGCAGTCAATATACCCACAGCCTTAATTCATACAGAGCAATATGGCTGCTCTCTTCCAAAATTGATGTATAGACTAATTTGTACTAGATTTTTAATTTCTGATTATGTCTTTTAATGTGTTTTAATTCTTAGATTGTTATTTTAATAAAAAAAATGGTGGCTATTTCAATTATGTTAAGAGTCCAGAAAGAAAAGAAGTAGTTTTAAACACTATGTATTTGTTTAGTTCTTCCTTTTTGAGTAGGAAAACTTTTGAAGATTCAATTTTTTTTTTATTTTGTTAGTAAGAATTCTGAATTACTTAGTTATAATAAAACTGAATGTTAATCCTTTGAGAAGAAAGGGAGATAATTTTTTTCCTTACGATAAGAAAAAAATAGACTCAATCCCTCCAACACACAGTAGCATCATTGCCAATATACAAACCATACTTAGCAAGAAGGACATCTACACACAACAGAAATAACATTTGTTTTTCTGTTTAGACCTTTAGAAACACAACATGACCTTTATTTTCCTTTCTCGTAGCTTAGTCTTAGAATGAGTTATCCAAATCATAATATGTAAAGCAATTATTTAATTCAGTGTTTCTCTGATTCTTATGAAAGGGCAAAGAGACCCTTATGAAAATATGATGAAAGCTGTATGTGTTTTCTCTAAAAAACATTCACAGGTTTACATATAAACAATATTTATGTGTATTTTCACAAGGCTTAAGGCTTTTTGATAATCCATGAACCACACACACATCTCAGACCTCAACTAAATACTCTTTGACTGAGGATAGAAAAATATACCAAAATAATAATAAAACTGTTCAATGTAAGAAAATGAAAGGGAAATTTTATAGATATATAGAAATAAGGATGACTGATAATTTTGATTAGTTTTAACATATATAATTTGCAAGTGGCTAAACTTTCCCATTATCCCAAATAATTGGCTAGGTTCCCCACTTAGCAGTTTGTGAACAAAAGCAGTCTTTGCTGTCTGACTTCCAGCAACACAATCTGATTTATATCAAAATTTCTCTCCTCTAGCCTTCTGACTTTGCAAGTTGTGTATTTATTTCTCTAACTTCTTTTAACAGAAAAAAAGTTTAAAATTTTAGTTTTGTTAGATATTCTTGACTTGAACATTTGCAACAACCATTTCAATTTTATTTGTGTCAGTCAATTTCAGCTTTAATCAGCTTTGATATTCGGTCTGTTCTGTCCTTGTGAAGATTGATTAATTCATACTCTTTAATATACAAGTGATATCTTCCTTTGCTTTTCTACATCCCATATCCTAGATTTTCTAATTTTTTTTCTTGGTTCTGTCTTTATTGTTTTAAGCATTCAGTAAGCAAATGGTCAGAAAATTTATTAGCATTCTTCACATTGTATTTGTAAACTGTATACTATGATTATTTCTATATTCAGCAAAAGTTCAGCACACTTACACTTAGTATCAATTTGGATAACCATCTATTGTACTAAAATCTAGATTTGTATGTGAAAGTACTATACATGAGACTTCTGGTAATATGGTGAATAGACAGACAAGCTACACAGACTTTTTCAACAAAGAAAAGTGAAACTAATTGACACTGATATAGAAGATAATCCTGGAGCACTGAGCATTGAAAGGAAGGATACAGAAGTGAATTAAATACCAATTGATTGAAGAACCTGAATGAAAACAGCACATAAGGAGACAAACAGCTGCACACTGTCAGCTAACCTGACAGCACGGACAATTTGAATATTTCCAAGTGGTGTTAGGGCCTAAAGATGGGCCCTGCTTGCCAAGGACTGCATGAACTGCACAGATGGCTGATGACTAAAAACGGAAACAGCAAAGGAGACAAACTGAGCTGTGGACTTTTGGCTGTCCAGAGGGTACAACCATTTTGAGTATTTACAAGTGTTATGGCCATTTTGGATATTTAAAGTGTCAGTGTTCCCTTCTGATCCCATAGACTCTGCTTGCCCAGGATGGCATGGACATACACACTGGAGGCTAATGACTGGAAAGTTTCGATATTTCCTTTGTTATTATTGTTACTCTTACACCCACATCCTGTTGGTGAATGGAGTTGTGACCACCCCTCACCTCCCCTCACCTTCTGGACCAGTAGAAATTCTAGCCCAGTCTGTGTGTTCTGATGGAGCCAGGGTGCCCTACCACTTCAAATTTGTTTTTATTTGTTTTAAATTCTTTTTTTTTTTCTCTTTTCCTCTTTCCACATTCCTATCTTTTTTATTTTTTGTGGTTCTTCCCACCCCTTGTTTTTTCTTGTTGAATTTTTTTTTATTATTGTTTTACACCAGCTTTTTACCTTATTCCCCCTCTCCCCAGATCTTGGGTTTTTTTCCCCCCTTTTTTTCTATTTATATTTATTTTGCCTTTTTATAATATTTCTTTAAATATTTCTTCTCATTTATTGCCTCCCCCACCCCCCTTTTTTCCATTTCTCTTTTGGTGATCATTCCTGAATGCTTATGCAATGTGTATTTTTTGCCTTCTTGTTTTTTTACCTTTTTGTTGTTGCTGTTTTTTATTTTTGTCTAAATGAGTGGGATACAGCAACTATTCCCCTGAGAATCAACCATCTGCACCTGCTGCAGCCCCACCTAAGGAGTAAGGTCCATCACTTGCTTCTGCCCCAACTGGCTGTTCTGGTTACCTAGTTCTGCTCTTGACAGGAATATACCACAAATGAGTTGGCCTTAACAAACAGGAGTTTAATCTTAGTTTGGAGGTTTTAAGTCCAAGTTCAAAGTGCCAGGCTCTAGGGGCTGGGTGAATGCCCCTTAACCTTGGAGTCCAGCTCTGTCCCCTGCTCCTGACCCACTGGAGCTAGAGGCATTTCTTCACTCAGACAGCTGCTGGCTGCTGAGGCTGAGAAGCCCCAAGGTTGACAAGTAAAAAGGCACAGTGCCAATATTACCAAACCAGATGGTAGGCCATTAACTTAAGTCCATTATAAGTCCCAAAGTCGACAGAGCATAGCAGGCTGCTGAACAATGACATGGATATGTGCAGGGTCCAAGTGTGCCATAGGCTAAGGACCATTCCCAAGGCTTCTCCTTATATACAGGAAGCAGACCACATACCCAAAGCAGCTACTCAGCTGCTTGTGGTAGATCCCACCATGGAGTTGATTGCCAGTCTCATCATGGGGAATAACTACCACCAGCTTCCCAGCCACTCAAGTAGGCCCAGCCAAATTGACATAAAAACATAACGACCACAATTCTACCCCTTGTCAACGTGGCACCTACACAGATATTCAATGGGTGCTATCTGTACAGGTCTTCTCCACTGAGTGGCTCCAGTCCCCTCGTTCCTGACTGGTGACCTCACCCCCTTGGCCTGGCAGGCCCAGTTCTTCTCCCTCTTGGGCATGGTAGCCCTGTCCCTTCTCTCTTGGGCAGCGGCTATAGCTCCATCCCACTGGCTCACATGAATGAGCAGTCCTACACTCCAGAACCAAGTTGGTGAAGGCCTCGCTCTGAAACCTAGGGGGCTGTGGTGATTCCACATCCAAAGGCAATGGTCCTACCCTTTCAGGCTAAGGCAGCTCCGCTTCCATTTCCTTGGTCTCTCCGCTTCTCCTGATTAATTCCAAAGGCAACCCACTCCGTTGGAAAACTCTCTGCCCAAAAAGCATTCAGCTTTCTTGCTCCATGGGCCAGGAGCAGGAGGCAGAGCTCGACCCCAAGGCTGAATGTTGATTGTGAATCCAAGTAAAATGAAATTTCTGATAACTTAAAGCTGTTCTCAATTGATGGTGATATTGGTCACCATATTGACCATTATTGGTCCAGTTGTGAAGATTTTTGTTTTCTTTATGTGGCAGTGTAATCCATACTGAAGACTGTAGTCTTTGATCATTATGAGTAAATGCTGCAAGTCTTCTTTACTTTCAACAAGCAAGGTTGAGTCACCTGCATATTACAGGTTGTTGATGATTCTTCCTCCAATCTTGATGCTATATTGTTCTTCATATAGTTCATCTTCCTTGCTTATTTTTTCAGCACACAGTTTGAATAAGTATGGTGAAGGGTTACAACCCTTATTCACACTCTTCCTCATTTAAACCATGCACTCTTAGCTTGTTGTGTTTAAATCACTATTTCTTAGTTTATGTGTAGGTTCCTCACATAAACTGTGTAGGTGTGTTCTGGAATTCCCATTCTTCAAAATATTATCCATAATTTATTATGTTCTGCAAAGCCTAATGCCTTTGTATAGTCAACAAAATACAGGTAAACATGTTTCTGATATATTATTTTCTTTCAGCCAAGATCCATTTGACATCAGCAATGATATCCTTTCTACATCCTCTTCAGAGTGGTCATTGTTCCTGGGACAAGGCTCCAAGAATTGAAAAAAAATACCCTTTTAGCTGTTTCAATAAACACATGTGCCACTGGAGGTGCTTACTCATTTATGCCTTGAAATATGGAACACAGTTACCTGGGCAACAGACTGGAAGAGATCCATATCTATGCCCTTTTCAAAGAAAGGTGATCCAGCAGAATTATTGTACAATATCTTAAATGTCACACAAAAGTAAAATTTTGCTGAAGATAATTCAAAAGCAGTTGCAGCTGTATACTAACATGGAACTTCCAGAAATTCAAGCAGTATGTATCATTCATTTGTATATATCATACATTTGTATATATATATGTGACATGTATGTAAGATGTATTTGACATCAATATGTGTGTTTATATTATAGGTGAATGTTGTTGTTGAATGTTGATTCTCACTCATAGCAACCCCAGACCCTATGTAGAATAGAACTGCCTTATAGAGTGTCTCAGGCTGTAATATCTACAGAAGGAGGCAGCTAGGTCTTTCTCACATGGAGCTGCTTAGTGAGTGTGAACTGTAAACCTTTTGGTTAGTAGCTGAACACTTAACCATTGCACACCATGATATATATGTTTTGGTTACCTACTGTCACTCTGACAGGAATATACCACAAATGGGATGGCTTTAACAAACAACAGTTTATCTTATATTTTTGGAGGCTAGAAGTCTGAGTTCAAAATGCTGGGCTCTAGGGACTGGGTGAAACCTCCTCAACCTTGGGCTTCAGCTCTGCCTCCTGCTCCTGGCCCACTGAAACCGGAGGATTTCTTCACTCAGGCAGCTACTAGCTGCTGAGACCAACAAACCCAAGGTCAACAAGTGAAGAGGCACCATCTCAATATTACCAAATCTCTTGGCAGCCATTAATTAAAGTCCATTCACAATCTCAAGATGAGCAGGGCAACATGGCAGGCTTCTGAACAATGACTCAGCTACATGCAGGGTTCAAGTGTGCCATCAGTTGGAGACCTTCCTCAAAGTTGCTTCTTATATACTGGAAGCAGCCAACATCCCTAAAGCAGCTATTCAGCTGCTCCAGTAGATTCCACCATGGAGTTAATTACCAGTCTCACCATAAGGGATAACTATCCAGCTGCCCAGCCACTCAACCAGACCCAGCCGAGTTGATAATTAACTACCACAATATATACATATGTATATGTGTGTGTGTATATATATATATAGTTGTTAGCTGCCATCGAGTCATCTCTGACTCATAGAGACTCCATGCACAGCAGAATGAAACACTGCCTGGTCCCATGCCAGCTCCACAATCCTCACTATACCTGAGACCAGCAGCCACTGTGTCAATCCATCTCATTGAGAGCCTTCACCTTTTTTATCAACCCTCCACCTGACCAAGCATGATATTCTTCTCCAGGGAATGGTTCCTTCTTACAACAAGACCAAAGTAGGTGAGACCAAGTCTGGCCATTCTTGCTTCTTGGAAGCATTCTGACTGTACTTCTTCCAGGAACAATGTGTGTGTGTGTGTGTGTGTGTATACATATATATATATATATATATAAACTAAAGCAAAGCCTCAGGTATCTGAGTAGGATAGTTATTATTTTCTTTTCTTTAGAATTTTCCCAAATATGAACTAATTCTTATTCCATAAGTTGTTTAGTTTTCTTTGTTTATCAAATTAATGTAAATGGAATTATATTGTTATAAGTTTGGTACTTACATTTTTGCTCAGTATTACACATTTTATGTTCTTCCATGAAAATGTTTGTAGCTTTTTTCATTAATTTCCACTAATGCATAATATTTCATCATATTAATGTGCCACATTTTAAAAATTTCCATTTGCAAATAGTGAACATTCAATTTATTCCAGAAGCTCTGCTGTTATGAATGGTTTTTGTATAAATATTCTTGTATATATGTCTTGGTGATTGTGTACTATATTTTTTTAAGCATGTATATATAGAGAAGAGGGAAATAGATTAATTGTATGCAGAGATATCAATTGTTGATAACAGTTGGAACTCACAATCCAGTCCATGGGAGAAAGATGTGACAGTCTGCTTGTGTGAAGATTACAGCCTTGGGAACCCTGAGGCAGTTCTACTATGTCTTCTAGTGTCACTATTGACTCCATGGCCATGTGCTTTGTGTGATGTTGTTGTTAATTATTTGTAAATTTGTATTAATTTTAGTTCCACCAATTTAAGTGAGAGTCCCTATTTCTACACACACAAGCCAACATTTTATAGAGAAAATGTTAAATTATTTTTAATTTTATAGATCAGATATCTCCTTGCCATTTTAAGTTACATTTCCTATTAGTAATGAGGCATTCAATTATGTGGTCATAAGAAATTATGCATAATATTGAGAAGAATGCAAATTCCATAACATTTAATCATGTTCATGCTGAAAATGTATGTAAACTGAGACTCAGTCATTTTAAAAGAACAAGATAATACTGCATAATTTTAAATCAGGAAAGGTATGTATTAGAGTTGTATCCTTTCACTGTATTTAGTCAAGTGGTACAATGAGCAAATGATTGGAGAAGATGGGCTATATGAAGAAGAACATGAATCAGGATTGGACAAAGACTTGTTAATAACCTGCAATATGCATATTACAAGACCTTGCTTGTTGAAAGTGAATAAGACTTGAATTACTGATGAAGATCAAAGACTACAGCCTTCAGTATGGATTACAACTCACCACAAAGAAAACTAAAATCCTCATAGCTTGACCAACATGCACATCATGATAAAGGGAGAAAGAACAACAATTATCAATTATTTCATTTTACTTGGATCCACAATCAATGACCATGGAAGCAGCAGTCACTAAATCAAATGACTTATTTCATTGGGCAAACCTGCCACAAAAGACTTCTTTAAAGGATTTAAAAGCAAAGATGTCACATTGAGGACTAAGGTGGGCTTGACTAAAGCCATGGTATTTAACCACCTTATATGCATGTGAATGCTGGACCATGAAAAAGGAAGATCAAGGAAGAACTGATTCCTTTTAATTATGGTGCTGTCAAAGAATATTGAGTATACCATGGACTGCCAGAGCAGCAAACAAAATCTCTCTTAGAATAAGTGTAATGAGAAAGCTTCTTAGAAGCAAGGCTATGACTTTCTCACTGACTTTGGGTAGAGAGTCAGGGAAAAGGAGGAGTATCTGAGATGGATTGACATGGTGGCTACAGTAATCTACTCAAACACAGCAACAATTGTGGGGATGGCTCAGGAATGGGCAATGTTTTGTTCTGCTTTACATACCATCGATTGCTATTAGTCTGAACTGATTCAACAACACCCAACAACAAGGTTGAGCATCTTTCATATGCTATGGGCCACTCAGAATGATTCTTCTATTAAATTCTATATTTAACCCAATTTCTAATTAGCATCTTTCTTTCTTTTTAACTTAGCAGCATTCATTATGCATTCCAAATAAAAATTATTTTTCACTTACTTGTGGTACAAATAGTTTATTCCATTGTGTAGCATATATTTTTACTGTAATTATTGTGACTTAATTTATAGAATTTCCTAATTAAAATGTGATCAAATCTTTCTTTTATGGTTATTGATTTTTGTGGCTTTATTACAAAAATCACTGACCATACTAATGTTATAAGAATATTCTTTCATATTTTTATTGTAATTTTTAGTTGTTTTTAAGCCATGTATAATATATCTTTGAAGGAAGTGCAATGTAGACATTTAATATCATTTTTGCTTCTTCTACAAAACTAGGACTATATAGTCCAGCACTGTTTACTGAATAATTTCTGTATATGCAAGGATCTCTTCCTAGTCTTTTTATGTATTCCATTATTTATTTATCTATTCCTGGACTAATACAACATCAACTTGATTTCTCAATTTTATTTTTTGCAAGTGTCATGCTTTGGTTAATTTTGTCTTTTGATTCTTCAATATGAATTTTAGAAATATCCTGCTCAATGCTACAATAAATCATATATATATATATATATATATAATTTTTAGTAATAGTCAATCTAAAGATTTCAGAGAGTTATAGAGAAATTTATGATGAAATTTTTAAACTATGAATGTTTAATTTCATATGTATATTTTTCATTGAAGTCTTTAATACAGTTCCATGAATTGTGATAACTTTCACTTGTGCATATCATTTCTTATTTAAAAAAAAAATATCTGTTTTAATCATATTTTGAACACTTAGTTGTTAATATATAAAAATGACATCAATATTTGTATTCTAACTCACTACCATCAAATCAGAGCTGACTCATAGCCACCCTTTCTTGGGTTTCGGAGGCAGTATCAGGAGCTCTGGTAGCATAGTAGCTAAAGCACTTGACTGCTAACCAGAAGGCTGGCAGTTCAA
>NW_006922468.1:150614-152128 GCF_000298275.1 Orycteropus afer afer
TTTTGTTCTAAAACATTAAAGCTTTAAACCTTATATCTTTACATAAAGTATATCTTTAACCTTGACCAATTCAGTGTAGCTCTCTTTCCTTTTAGTTTTCTGAGAATTTATACAATGGTTGAATTGTAGATTTTATCAAATGTTTTTCTTCCTCGATCATTAAAATCATATATCTTCTTTTTCTTTTACTTTTTAATGTATTGTATTGTATTGATAGATAACTAATTATAAACTAACTCTGTTTCCTAAAGGAATATATTGAATGCACTTTATAAGTTTACATGCATTGTTGGTTTTAGTTATCTGATATGCATTTGGGAATTCAGGGTTCATATTTTTTAATTAAGGAGCCCTAATAGCACAGTAGGAGCTCTGGTAGCATAATGCCTAAGGCTAATCAGAAGGCTGGCGGTTCAAACCCACCAGCCACTCCTTGGAAGGAAGGTTGGGCATTCCTACTTCCATAGTGATACTGCCTCGGAAATCCAAGAAGGGGTCGCTATGAGTCGGGGCCGACTCGATGGCAAATAACAACAACAACAACAACTTTAGCACAGTGGTGAAGCATTTAACTGCTAACCAAAAGGTAAGCAGTTGAAATCCACCAGCTACTCAGCAGAAGAAAGATACAGCAATTTGCTTCCATAAAGATCACAGCCTTGGAAACCCTACAAAACAGTTCTACCTTTTCCTACAGTGTCACTATGTGTTAGACTCAATTTGACTGCACATAACAATAACAACATTCTTGAATTAGAGTGGCTTTCATTTAACTTTCTTATGCTGCCTTGGATGGCTTTAGTAAAATTGTAGAATAGACATCATAAAGAAGAGGAACTTTTTCTAGTTTCTAGAAAATAAACTAAAAAAAACATATTTTGTCATCGAGTCAGATCCGACTCATAGTGACCCCTTGTTGGGTTTTTGAGGCAGTATCACTATTGAAATAGATTGCCCAACCTTCCTTCAGAGGAGTGGGTTTGAACCGCCAGCCTTCTGGTAAGCAGTCAAATGCCTTAGGCACTATGCCACCAGAGCTCCCTCTAGAAAATAAATAGCCTCTTAATATCTATATTATATGTAACATATGTATTTGTGGTCATATTTCATTCTTAATATTATCAATTTATATATTCTGTGGCTTTTAACCAAACTCAAATTTTCTTATTTTATTTAAGATCTAGATTCTGGCTTTATTGGATTTATCTATCATGTGCTTAGTTTTTGCTCATTCTTGAAACATATTTTTGCTAGTTATAGATTCAAGCTGCCAATTATTTTCTCTGAGACCATGAAAGAGTTGTTAACTACCTAAGTTAACACAGACTAATGTGGAAAAGTTGAACAGGCCCATCACAAAAGAAGAAATTAAACAGGTCATCAAAAAATTACCAACTAAACAAGGTCCTGGCACAGACGGTTTCACTGGAGAATTCTACAAAACATTCAGAGAAGCACTGACACCAATCCTATTCAAACTATTCCAAAACATAGAAAAGGATGGAATCCTCCCT
>NW_006922468.1:156853-167262 GCF_000298275.1 Orycteropus afer afer
GTAGTCAATATAACATTGATAATCTATAAATTGTTGGTCTAATTTCTCCAGCTTCTTTTATTGCTTTCTTCCTGTCTTGTATCTGAAGTTTCTCTGTGGCAGCTTATATCAGTCTGAATAAAATAAGTGAAGCAGAACCAGCAGAATATGTGCATTAAGGTATTCATTACATGAAATTGGCTTATACAATTGGGAATACCTGCTACAAAATCCCAAAGTCTACAGGGTAGACCATTTGGAAGTGAAGTTCTCAAGTAGGTTGAAATCCTAGGGACATGGTGAAATCTTTTTGTCTACAAACAATCAGGAAGGGATATTATAACCAGGGTGAAATTTCTCAGGCATAGACCAAAGCTATTGTTCACAAGTGGAATTTCATTTTTCCTTCAGGAAAACCTCTGATCTGCTTTTATAAAATGGAAGCTACCAACAGTATCTTCTTCTAAGGCTATTATTAGATGCAAATAATCTATATAATGTTTTCCTTCAATGTAGAAGTGAAAGAGGGTATGGAGATGTGGGTCAAAGAGATGAGTAGAGCAGTAAGAAGGAAAAAAATATAAGATAGCATGGAAGTTGTAACTCATCTTCTAGTTGCAGTTGCTGTGGAGTCAATCTGAACTCAAGGTGACCCCATGTATGTCAGAGTAGAACAGTGATCCATAGCATTTTCAAAGAAAGAATTTTAAAGTAGAAAAATAGGCCTTATCTGCCGAAATCACTCTGTGTTGAATTGAACCACCAACCTTTTGGTTAGCAGCCCAAAACGGAAACCGTTTGAACCATCTAACCCAAATGAACAAACCTGCTGCCACCAAGCTGATAACTATACATAGTGACCCTACAGGACAGAATAGAACTGCGCTATAGTATTCCCAAGGATGTAAACTTTTATGGAAACAAACTGCCTCTTCTTTCAGCTATGGAGTTACTGGTGAGTTCATACCACTGATCTTTTGGTTAGCAGCCAGATGTTTTAACCACTGCACCCAGAGCTTCTTTTGCCAACCTTAAGCATCATTACATAAGAATTGTTACTATGATCTTCTCAAAAATTCTCCTGATGGTGGACTGAGATTTTCTACTACACAGAGATTATACCATTGGTATAATCCTCCACTAAATCTTTCCAAACTGTATTCAATTCTATCTTGTAGGAAGGAGTTACAGTATTATAAAGATGAAAAAAGTGGGATAAATTTCTGAAATATAAAGGTTCTCTGTAACTGATTGTACAAGGTGGCCTAGAAGAATTAAGTAATTGACATAGTAACAAATTTTCCAATATTGCCAATATTTGTATTAAAATATAATATATAAAACTCTTTAGCAAAAATGATCACATTATTTTTGCTATAGAAATTAATCCAAATTTAAAGTAAGATGCTCTTGTGGCACAGTGGGTAAGGCATTTCGCTGCTAACCAGAAGGTTGGTAGTTCAAATGCACAGCAGCTCCATGGAAGGAAGAGAAGGCAATCTACCTAATTTAAATTAATGTTAAAATATTGACTATATTTGTCAAATAGCAGATAATTGAAACCATGTTCCTAATATATATATAGGTATATATATATATATTTTTTTGTTTTTGTTTTTTTTTTTTTTTTGGTTACTTCTCCATGGACTGGGAAGGGGAAAGGTATGTGTCTCTTCAGGAAGAATAATTTTGAATAACAGTAAACACAACATATAAATATATAAAGTTTTAAAATGAAATTATGCATATAATTTAATGTATTCATTATATATGAAATGATATAATTTTTAATGGAAAATATTATATAAATTATATAATATGCATATAAACTATCTATTTGTTTATGGAATATATGATTTTACAGTTATGTAATTATATAAACATGCTAAAAAAGCAAATATATATTACTTACTTAGCTTAAGAATTACTGAATATATAAGCTATATATATTTGAAGATTTTCCTTACTGTTTGGTGCTAACCTACCAGTGAGATATTTTGAAGAAATTCCATTGCCCCACACACACTTCTGTTGGTATCAGAGAATTTATACCAATGGCAGAGTAGTGCTTACTCTATTGATATGAATCCTTTTCTTACTGGATTAGGGAAAAGTAAGCAATATTTGTGAGGATTTTGTGATAAAATGCCTAAGAAGATTTTGTACTATATAGAGATTATACCGTTGGTTTCTTAATAGTGCTTAAATTCACAGTTACTCAAGCTTTTGTCATTTAGGAATGACTTACAGCCAGCATCCCTGCAAGTCTGAATTTCTGCTGAATAGAGTATTCAGCGATTATTTGAGAAATGGGCTAGTTGTCAAAGATGAAGGCAGAATTAAACTAAATATTCTAACAGATTGTAGGGGAAAGAAATCATTACTGACACTTTATGCACTGTGATTAAAAATCAGTTGCTGGGATTTGACAGCCTTAGGGGAATTCTAAATACTAAATGTCTAAAACTTACACACTAACCTTTCAGCAAAATTGTATCTCTCACTCTCTCTCTCTCTTTTTTTTTTTTCTGTTTATAAGATGTACACTGAATACTGAGAAGAGAGATACGATATCAAATTTCCTCTCTGTAACAGTAACATAGCACAATTAGGCTAAAAATGTATAGAGAGCAAATTATCAAGGAAGAATTCCAGGACATCCTTTACACCTTAAAATGTCATTTATTGCATAAGGACCTTCATGACACAGTTGGCTGGACAATTATTCTTTTTCTATAGAGAACTTAAAATGTCATATGAAAACCTTTGCCTTTAAAATGTTGCAGCTAATGGTCTCCTAGCATCAGAAGTAAAGAAGAGGGCAAAAAACAAGGGCATTTGGAAGCAATCAGCCCTCGGACATGATGGCCCTTGAGACCAGAAGAACTAGATGGTGCCTGACTTCCAATGCCATCCACTCAGGAAAGGATCAAATCTGGAGATCCTGGATAGAGTGGGAGGGAAAACATGAAATAAAACCCAAAAACTCAATAATGACCAGAATTACTGGTCAGATGGAGTCTTGTGAGATCCCCAATACTATAGCCCTGGAATACATTCTGTACCTGGAATAAAACTCACTCCCAGTGGCTGGCTCTCACCCCAGTAGTTAACAAGATATACATGCAGACCACTCAACCCAGGGTGACACACCCACATACTCTATGGTAATACATCCCTTACAGCCATAGATCACGGGGCACCAGAGGGGCAACACTCACATGGAGGAAATGCAGGACAAACAAGAGTGCATAACTATGAGGGGCACAGGGGTAGGGTTACTGGGCAGGGAGGGGAGGAGACTGGGTTACCATTGGGTATGATAAATGGGGAGTGAAACTAAATGTACACGTAACATTGAATGTAAAACAAACTCTTAAAATAAAAAATAAATGTTCTAGAACTAAGAATTTCATTTCCTTTCCTCTGCTAAGGGAAATTCTCATGGATCATTGAATGTGTGCTCAGAAATCCATCTGCTGCTTTATTCTGAGTCTGGATGATATACCAGATTCCACCATAGCAGTGGGTCACAGTCAGCAGAGAAGAACCCAGAGCAATAGCTTCTCAGAAATACGAGCAGAATTGGGAGAAAGTCAGCCTGTTGTTGCTGTGGTTGGTGTCTTCACTGTACTCTTTGGACTCAAACTAATGGACTGGGCATCCTTCCATTAAACCAAAAACAGGACTTTTTGAGGCCAAGGACTTGTGGAAGACCTGGTGGGGCAATGATTAAGAGCTTGGCTGCTAAACCCAAGGTCAGTGGTTTGAACACACCAGTGGCTGCAAAGGAGAAGCAACTTGGCACTCTGCTCCCATAGGGAGTTGAGCCTACGATACCCTATGAGGCAATTCTACTCTGTCCTATATTGCAATGAGTCAGAATTGATACAACAGCGCACAGTAAAACAAGGACTTTCATGGACAGTATTGGCCTGAGTAGAGCTTTTATAACATACCAATCGAATCCTGAACTGACAAGCATAAACTTGTCTAAATCAACAAATAAGTTGCTTGAACATTTATGAGTCCCATTCTTGCCTTGGTCAGACACTGTCTTCCCAGAGGCTGCTCTCCATGTATATCTAAATAGAGAGATAGCTGTCCTTGAGCTTGCTCTGACTCATGGAGACTTTGTGAATAACAGAACAGAAACTTTACCCAGTCATCATATGCACAAGTGAGAGTATGTTTGAGTCCATTCCTGTGGCTATTGGGCCAGTTCATCTGACTGAGGGTCTTTCTCACACTCTCTGGCCCTCTATTCACCAAAAATTATGTCCTTTATTAGAAATTGATCCCTCATGATGATATATGCAAACCCAGATAATTAGATAATGCTATATTCTGGTAATGTGCTGGCTAAGGCACTTGACTGCTAACCAGAAGGCTGGCAGTTCAAACCCACCAGCCACTACTCGGAAGGAAGATGGAGCAATCTACTTCCGTAGTGATACCACCTCGGAAACCCAAGGAGGGGTTGCTATGAGTCGGGTCCGACTCGAAGGCACATAACAACAACAAGAAGGTTCGGAGAGGATTGATAATAGTTCCTCCCTAGTCTGTCTTTGTATGGAAGATCCACTGAAACACATCCCCATGGGTGACTGCTGACATCTGAAATGCCAGTGGCAGAGCTACCAGCATTACAGCAACACCCATGCCACCAGGTAGGAAAAACTAACAAAGAGGTGGAGGTAACATACAGTAACAATGAAAGAAGGAAAAAAATAGCATAGCAACATATGTAACAAAACCACAAGAAAATTCCTAGTTCCTTGAACAAATAGCCTTTGTATTAAACTTTGATGATTACCCTCAGAGCCCATCTCACAAGGAGTAGTTTCTATGTGATGTCAGATTTGCCTTGCCTTTTCTAGCAGGCCCCTCAGCTTAACACTCACTATACTTCAAGAGTTTATTTTTTTCATTCATTATGTCAAGTTTTCTGATTGTTGGACACTACTTATGAATGTGAGAATTTTTTTAGGAAAAGAATACAGTTTACAATGATATAGTAAGCCAGAAAGAAATAAAATGAAAAAGGGACAAATAAAATTCAGAATAAAATAGAAGACTACATTGTAGCAAAGATCTTCAGTGGAATCACTGCCACATATTGGATAGACAGATATAAATAACATGATGAGGATTCTAAAGGGGAAGAAATTTGGAGGAAAGTGTAGGACAAGTTACCCTTCTTATTATTAAGATGTGTTTGATATTTTTATAGAAGCTAAAATGGACACATTTTAGCTAAGATAGTTTGGAAGAAAGCCTTAGGAAAGATGTACAATTTCTTTATGCTTTTATAATTTGGAGAGTATTTAGATCCTAAATGAGTAACAGAATATGTTTAGATCAACTTCTGTGAATTTCTCTACAGTTAGAATTGAACCCTTCATTGGGTTAAAGTGGTATGTTACCATAGATACTGTTGCTTTTCTTATTTTTCTGTTTAGTACCTGAGCTAGGCATTATTCTTTAAGTAACGCTCAGTATTTGTATTAGAGGAAGAAGATTTCAGAGCTAAGAAAACAGTGCCTCTTCAGAGCAGTGACATTTGGGAGCACAAGCTGGGAGAGGACTAACAGCCGACACCAGCATGCTGCTTATGGAAGAGCTCAGACTTGAGAGATTCTGAGAATTTTAGCTATAAGTAAAATATTTCTTCCTCACCTATGTTTAAGCCAATTAAGTGTTTCTGTGGTTTTATAAGACTCTCTCTTATTTTAAAATTGCTAGGATCAGAACTGTAAGTTAGAGAGCTTGGTGGTAAATTTGGCATTTTTTCCCTAATATGCAAGAGATCAATCAAAATAAAGACATTTAAACACTGTCAGGAACTCAACTTATGTGTCAGTTATACCTGCAAGTCAGCTTAATCCATTTATGTTTTGTTAAGCACTATCGCTTCATTCAATTCTTACAATGTTAATTATCATCTCCTTTTATGTATATAATTGTACCACATTTGAAAATCAATTAATCACTGTTTGCCTGATCCATCCTCTATTAAAAAAAACAAAAAGCATGGAGTTGTCCCATGGCATTATTTCTATCTATTAGATTATTTTTGTGTCATTTGACTGCTGGAATATTAATTCCATAAAAACCAAAAATTATAACTCGGTAAAAGTAAAATCTGACTTCCTTGTTTGCACACATATTCTTCTTTCATGTATAGGAAACACAATAGAAACGTATTCAGTAATTGAATCTTTTCAGTGCTGCAACCTACAATTTGGCACCATCTGTTGTTGTTGTTGTTAGGTGCCATTGAGCCTGTTCTGACTAAAATGACCCTATGCACAACAGAATGGAACACTGCCCAGTCACACACCATCTTCACAGTTGTGGCTATGCTTGAGCCCATCATTGCAGCCACTGTGTCAATCCCTTTCATTGAGGATCTTCCACTTTTTTGCTGACTCTCCACTTTAACAAGAATGATATCCTTCTCCAGGAATTGGTCTCTTCTGACAACATGACCAAAGCATGGGCAATGAAGTTTGGCATTCTTGCTTCTAGGAGCATTCTAGCTATCAAAACCAAATTCACTGTCATCAAGTCACTTCTGACTCATAGCAATCCCCATTTTGTTTCCGAGGCTATAATTTTTTTTGGAAATAGATTGTCCAGTCTTCCTTCTGCAGAGCAGGTGGTGGGTTTGGACTGCTGACCTTCCAGTTAGCAGTCAAGTCCCTTATCCACATCACCAGACCCCCTTATTCTAGCTATACTTCCTCCAAAATAGAGTGTTTGTTCTTCTATGAGTATATGGTACATTCAATAGTCTGTCCCTTCCAGAGGTTAACATTTTTCAATTGGTCTATATTTTATGTATAAAAAATATACATTTAGGGCAGAAAAAGCCCTAAATACATAAAACAGTCAACAAAAGTTACATCTCTTTTGTGAGTAGATTTATATCTCCTTAATATTCAATTGTTTGTAGTAAATAAGTTCAGATACCAATTATAAAATTACAAATTTTTCAACCAAAGTCATTCAGTGATTTTCCACCAAGTTTGAACACACTTTTCATTTGTCTTGTGTACTGTTCTATTTATAGGCAGACCAGACATGTAAAAATAACTCCAGCAGTAAACCTTTGGTCTCAAAGTGCTACCATTTCCCATGAGTGCTTTTATAACTATAGCTTGCTCTGTAGTAAAATTGTAATGACAGCTGTCATCTAAAGGCTTTCATTAAGCATTTGCTGACCTTTAGATGCTGCAATATAACAAGTACTATTGGAACATCATCAGGGGTTTGCTTTGGTGCTTGATATTTCAACACAGATTTCCCATACTTAACTGTTAATGTACTAAACAAAAACTGGTAATTTATATCCTTTATGTCCTTTACGGTTCTCTTAGGAGCCCTGGTGGTGCAGTGGTTAAGCACTTGGCTGCTAATCAAAAGGTCAAGTGATTTAAACCCACCAGCCTCTTTGTGGGAAAACAGTGTGGCTGTCTGTTCCTGTAATGATTTATAGCCTAGGGAATCTTGGGGCATTTCTACTGTGTCCTACAGGTTCACTGTGAGTCAGAATCCACTTGATGCAATGGATATAACTCTATCATTCAATAAGTAATTATTGAGTTCTTCTTATGTGCTAGGAAATATACTAGATCATGGATATACAATGGTGAACAAACTGGTCATGTCCATAACCCCAGACATTAAAAATTAATGGTGATGCAAACAATTAGCTCACTTGATTGCTAACCTGAAATTTGGAGGTTTCAGTCCATCTAGATCATTTGGGCGGAGGGGTTGTAAAAAAAAAAAAAAAAAAAAAACAGCCTTTGAAACCCTATGGAACACAGTTGTACTCTGAACATATGGGGTCACCATGAATTGTCATCAAATTGACAACATATGACTCATTTTTTGGGATGTTGCTTAGCAGTAAGGAAGCAAATACTCAACAATCATTCTATTATATTTGTCATGTGTCATGAAGGAATAGTATAAGACAAAACAAAAGAATAATGGTGGAAGGAGCTGTTTTAAAACTAGAAAACAAATAAAATGAAAAGAAAAAAACAGAATGGAAATAGTGAGAATGTTCATGAATTGTTAAGAAGGTAAAGGGTGAGGAGCAGTTCTGGCAAGATGGCGGAATAGGCAAAAAGACTGCACAGAAACTCTTCAACAAAGAAAAGGGAAACCAATTAACACAGATACAGAAGATAATCCTGGACCCCTGAGCCTTGAAGGGAAGCATATAGAAGTGGACTAAACTCCAACTAGCAGAAGAATTTTCATGAAAACAACAAAAAAGGAGACATATGGAGCTGTGGTCTGGTAGTGATCTGAGAGCACAGACATCTTAGATATTGCCAAGTGGTGGTAGGTCCTAAGAATTAATGTAAAAATCAGCCCTGCTAGCCAGGGATGGCATGGAGGACTGCTCTGGTGGCTGGGGAATTAAAGGATAAGCAGCAAAGGGGAAGGCAGGCTGACCTGTGGACTTTTGTCTGTCCAGAGGGTGCAGCCATTTTGAATGTTTACAAGTGGATTGACCATTTTAGATGTTTAAAGCAACAGTGTTCTCCTAGATTCCAGGGACTTAAGAACAAGGTCCACTTGCTGGAGAACCCCAGAGACATTCTGGACACGGATGACTGGAAAGGTGCAACATTCCCCTTATTACTCCTATACCCCACACACTCTTGGTGAACAGAGGTGTGGCCATCCCTCACTCCCACCCACCTTCTGGGCCAGCAGGAATTCCACTCCAATCTGTGTGGTCGGCCTGACACTAGGTGCCCTGTCCCACACTGACATGATTTTTTTTTCATTTTCTCGTTTTTTTATTTTTTGTTTATTTTCTGTTTGAAAAATACTATTATTATTATTTTTGTCTTTATTACTATTACTCTTCATTCTTCCCCTCCCAGGTTCTAGTTTTAGTTTGTTTTTTGTTTTTTTTTCTTTTCCCTATTCCTGATTGCATTTTTTTTCTTTCTCATGGATAACGCTGTTCCTTGTTTTCTTTTCGTGTTTTTACCATTTTTTCCCTCATTTTTCTCATTCTCTAACTTTTTTCTCTTATTGCCCTTTCCTAAGATATTGCAGGATTTTTTTATAACTTATTTTTTCTTCTTTTTAGCATTTTTCTCTTTTTGCTGTTCTTGGTTGATTACACAGTGATTGTTTTTGTCCATGTGCTTTTAGTTTTTTGATGGTTATTAAATTGTTATTTTTGCCTAACTGAGTGGAAGACAGCAACAATCCCATATGACACAACTATACCGACACCTCCTGCAGCTTCAGTTACTGAGTAAGAGTCACCACTTCCTTCTCCACCAATAAGCTAATGATACACAACAACCAAGAAGAGACTGAATCAACCTTGGCTGCTCTTCACAAACAGATAATAGAAATGTAAATACAATGATGCCATGATGTCTCAGAGACAACAGACCATCACAGTCCACACAAAGATGCAAGATAATGTGTTAGAAACAAGGGAGCAAGATATAGACCCAGAACACATCGCTGAGGAAGAAACAGATTTGGAACTCTCTGATAAGGAATTTAAAAGAATTGTATTAAGGTATCTTTAAAGGACTGAGAAACAGACCAAGGAAAACACAGACAAATCCCTAGAAGAATTTTGGAAGAAAATATAAGAACAAAATGACAAAATAAATGAAAAATTAGAAATGATTCAAAATCTACCAATAGAAACCCAGAAGATTAATACTAAATTGTCAGAATTAGATAACACATCGCAAGGACAAAAGAGTAGAACTGATGCAATGGAAGACAAAATTAATGAGACTGAAGACAAATACCTGAATACTTCTATGGAAAGTGATCAAGCAGAAAAAAGATCAAAACCAAATGAAGAATGCCTAAGAATCATGGGTGATACAATCAAAAGCAATAACCTATGTGTCACTGGAATTCCAGAACAGGAAGAGAGAAATGAAACCACTGAGAAAATTGTCCAAGATTTGTTGGACGAGAACTTCCTTGATATGATGAAAGATGAAAATATATTCAGGCAGGAAGTGCAATGACCACCAAACAGGATAGACCCCAAAATAAAATCACCCAGACATATCATCATCAAAATCATCAAAACCAAAGAGAAAGAATGAATCCTGAAAGCAACACGGGAAAAACAAAAAGTTACTTACAAAGGACAGCCAGTAAGAATAAGTTCTGATTTCTCAGCAAAAACAATACAAGTAAGAAGGCAATGGGATGGTATATAAAAAACCCTGAAAGATAAAAATTTTCAACCAAGAATTATATACCTGGCAAAATTGTCTCTCAAATATGATGGTGAAATTAGGAGATTTCCAGATAAGCAGAAACTAAGGGAACTTTTTAAAACCAGACCAACCTTAAAAGAGACACTAAAGGGAGTCCTGTGAAGAGAGAACCAAAAATAGCAAATAACAACT